>NC_068319.1:7994860-8294860 GCF_025860055.1 Xyrauchen texanus | reverse complement strand
ATTATGTGAGATGAAACAGACTCTCAAGTGCTAAGAGAGATAACTAACATAAAGGAAGCACATTGTAGGGCCGTTATAGCTAAGTGTATCTGTCTGCGTCCTGCAAGACTACAAGGAACACCCACTTCACGACACGCCCACTACACATAATGCCCCTATTAGATAATAAAGCAATTCTATTGGCTACAAGAACTTTTAAAGTCCTATGCAATCACAGTATGACTCATATTCCCTAAACTCTTTAAAAATGGCAAAGTACAACTTTTTAATTATATGTCATACATGATATTATTACACCGAAGATATCAATGGTAAATTGAACACATTTTTAATGTGAAATTTTGTGGAAGTGTTTTTTACTGTATTCCTGAAGGCGTTTGTACAATATCTGCTTGTACAATAATAAAAAATATATATAAATGGTCAAATATTTTTTTTTCTGTTATGGTTTCTCCAGTTAGCTCACAAGCTAATCCATCAGCCTATTAGCTTAGCATACTGAAAGCTTCTTCTTTTCCTCATTTTCATTTAATTTCTCCTCACTGTCACCACCTAGTGATACGACGGTATGATTGTACTCAAAACAACTTAATTTGTGATTTGATTTTACAATGTTTTCATTTGAAAAATTATTAGGTTTAGATTTATGAATTGGTGAAATGTGTAGGGTGCTGCCTGACTCAAAATAAACAACAAACACAGAGTAAACGTGGCATCCAACTGTTCAAAGACTTCAGGATTTTGCTGCTTATTTGAAGGGGGTGTAACTTGTACCTTGTAGTAGACTTACAGATCGCAGACAGACCCTTCATATTACAGTGGACATAATACAAAAATATTTGACTGTAAGATGATGCAACTGACCAATTGGATTATAGCTAGATACTAAAGGAAACTGATTCACCTGCAGTGCCTGCTGTAACAGCTGAACATCTGTAGTTCCAGTAACTTCCCTCAACTGGTTCAGTAACGTCTGCTGGTGCTGTGAAAACAACACATTGTCCGTTACACAACAGAAAGCACAATTGAAACACAACAGAAATGGCCAACCTACTCACAGAATGAACGTTACTGTAACTACATTTTTGCAAACTTTTTACATGCCACTTTTTACATCATGCTGTATTTTACTGATGAAATGAACACTAGAGGTGCTACGACAACTCTTTCTTTTATTCACTTTCACATATATCACTGGAACTATGACCATTTAGGACTTTATAAACACTTATTTTCCACTCTATTACTCACACCCTGCTATGTTAAGATATCAATACACTTTTACTGGGTCGCAAGCCCGAATCTAGAGTGTGCCGAGCGACTCCAGCCAGGTCTCCTAAGCAACCCAATTGGCCCGGTTCCTAGGGAGGGTAGTCACATGGGGTAACCTCCTCATGGTGGCGATTAGTGGTTTTCGCTCTAAATGGGGCACTTGGTAAGTACATGGACCGCGGAGAGTAGCATGAACCTCCCATGCTGTGAGTCGCCACGGTGTCATGCACAAGGAGCCAACTGATAAGGTGCACAGATTGCCGTCTCTGAAGCGAAGGCAACTAAGACTTGTCCTCTGCCACCCGGATTGAGGTAACCGCGCCACCACGAGGACTGGGAATTGGGCATTCCAAATTGAGAGAAAATAAATAAATTTAAAAAAATTATAAAGAAAAAAGAAATTACTCTAACACATCATTTGAAAGACTACACATTTTATTTACATTACAGACCCACCTACATTTACACACTTATTCCATTGTGATTAACTTCCACAGTGGCTCACCTGACAGTGTGTTGGACTTTGAACTTGGAGATCGAGCCTTGAGCCCAGCAAAGGACACTCGGAGTGAAAGTGAAGCAAAATGGATATAGAAGTGACAAGATATGACATGGTTGCTTCACTAAATTAGCTTTTCATGTCATTTGCTTTTAAAACACTATTGGTTAGGTTTAGGCATATGTTAAGGATGTCTGTTTTGTTTATCTCTCATTTATCTTTCAAGAAACTATTGGTTAGATTTAGGTAAGGGAGGTATGTTTTACTCATTAAAAAATCCATCAAATGATCACCTTAAAAATATTGTCTGATTACAACATAATTTAACTCTATTTTGGCACAGAGTAAAGAGCCCTTTATCTCAGTCCTGCCTGTGAATAGGCAAGGCATGAGTCAAACACTGACTGTTCCAGACTGAACTTAAACTCCTCCCAAACTGAATTCCAGAATGACTGATCCGTTTCTACTCATCTGGCCATTTCAGTTAAGCAGAAGTCCCATGTTCCATGCTGTCCTGTGCAAACATTCTTCTCCTTGCCTCATATGCTTCAAGCAATCAGCACCGAAATCTAAGTCGGAGTTACATCATTACATAACAAAATTGTTGCCAGGGGGGAGAAGATGAGAAGATGCTCCACAGAGAATGACCTCTGACTGCATTTATTTCCTTTCAGTTCATGATATGACATGAAACATGGTATGTGTTAAGCATGCATGTCCTAACACTCACTGTGGAAGGCGCCGTCCTCACACTTTCAGCCACTGATTATGATGCACTCAGCTAATGTAACACATTTCACAACAGTAATATGATAAAGCAGCACAAGCTCATGGCCAATTCAGGGCTGCTGAAAATCAAACATAGTGTACAGCCTGTTCACTTTCAGTTCATATGAAACACATAGCTTTCGGTTCCAAAGTAGGCTATCAGCTGTAACTCTCAGCAAAGGATCAGCCTTGAAAACACACCCCGTTTATAAAGCCACTTTTTAGTTAGTGCACAGGGGTCCATTTATTCTGATGAATTTTCATTACATGTAACTGAATAGATGATCTGACTATGTAAAATGAGCCAAAAGAAACACACAAAAACACTAATAAATGACTTTAAATACATGATTACCGTTTACAAACAAATACAATTTAAGCCCTCAAAACTACAAATGAGGCAAAAAAATCAACAAGAAAATCTAATGTTTACGAACAAATGTGCACAACAACATGCACATATAACAATAATAAAGCAGCTGTTCGTGAGTGTCAAAACATAAACACACCCACTAAACCACGTAAAACTCACAATGAGTAATTATAACAAATCTTAACACTTAAACAGAGACTTTGCTGAAGTTTAGAGCAATTTCAGTGATAACGGAGTGAAAATTGAGGGATTTGTTTGTGATATTTCAGTGTTTTGTAGTGGAAGTTTAGCCGCTTTAGCTCTGTTAGCCCACACTAAACCGTTTCGCATCTTTAAAAGCATGTGCCGTTTTATTTGTAGTTGTTTGTTGTCTTAAACCTTAAAAACCCTTTAGTGGACTAAAAACTCGTAAGTTTATAAACATAATTAATCATATAAAGAAAGAAAAAAAAACAGAACTTGTGGCGCGGCTAATGCTAACACTAGGCCGCAACAATCCCACTGACCCACAGTAACTTCCAACGCATCCGAAAACCTCCTCGCTACACCGACAGAGCCGAACCGGACTGGGTCTGTATGTTCGACCAGTGAGTGTGCGTTACCTTCTGAGAGTGCTGCTGCAAGACATTCTGCTCCACCGTCATGGCCGGTTCCGATCCAGGCGAGATGGACTCAGGTTCCAGGGTAAAACACGAAGCATATAGGAGTTAAAAGAGTTTCAGATGTGAGAGGTTAAAAAAGAAAAATCCCGTACTCATCCGCGCTACAACAGCGCCATAACGAACACGAGCACAGCATCTGACATCTCTGACATCTATTAGCTGGGTCTGGATCACACACACACAAGCGGTTACGTCATTGTGATGGCGTAAACAGACACATGAAACATGCACAAACAAAGCAATACACGATCTCGCTTACACATACAGAGGCGATTCTCTGCTTTACCTTTAACAACGCTTAAAGGTAAAGCAGAGACGCTTTAACCAGCCAAAGATGGTTGGCTGGTCTTAGCCGGTTTAAGCTAGTCTCCCAATCTGAACAGATAAAAATGCCCCAACCCCTCTATAATCAGCCCACAGAGCTAAAACCAGGTTCAGGACTGGGAGGAACCAGTTGTATTGATTCAAGATAATCTCACATCCATTATTATCATTATTCTGAATTTTGGGGGGAATGTGTACCCCTCAATTTATTATTTGGTGTTTACGGCCCAGCCTCAACATAAACACATGCATGCGGTCATGTAATACATGTTGAGACACACACACACACACACACACACACTACACAAGCGCGATAAAGTCAGCTGACTTTGAGTTTGTAACATAAATGACACGAATCTGAGAGAGTAAATGTAACTTACATTTGGTTACAGAAACTTTCACTTACAAATCTGATGTTCAAGATATTCAAATGACCATTTTACTAGAACAGTGCACATTTTGAACTTTCATTTAGGCTAACATGTTACATAATGTTCCACATGACATATGGTCAACATCACCTAGCATTATTAGCAGTAGACACTATATGGAGCTATGCATGCAGACCTCAAAATATATTTTTTATTATTATTATTATTATTATTTTTTTTTATCATGAATGGAATTTCAGACTTTACAAAACATAATCAACAACATAATAAAACGTTGTAAATAAACTTGCAAACATGGAAACCAAGCAACCTCGTAAATTATTCAAGCCAGGTGCATGTTGCAAAATGTACTTATTTTATTTACTACTGAAATGTACTCAAATTAGCAAATAGATATGATTAGGTTTTTCTACTTTTAATTTTTTTGATTGCTACATGGTGGCACATTATAAAAATAACAAATAAAAATACAAAATATCTACTTATGAGCTAAAGCATTCATTTTTACATGTTTGAATTAAAATAAATATTTACTTAATGTATTCAATTTCATGCTTATATAACTTATGTAATGTAGAATATTACTTAATATTTTCTGCTATAATTACTTCACCACAAAATAGTTTTTTTCAATGCAGATGGATTTTTCTCTCAAAATCAGTGCATGAAATGCAAAAAATAAAAAATAAATAAAATACAATCTCATCAGATTCGGTCTGTGCCCGAGTATGACCCAACCATGGCTGGGTAAGAAAAGGAAAATGCAGCTAGGTGGTGTGCAGTCTGGCGTAAATATCTTTATATTCATCCTTGTTGTTTCTTGTTTAATAATATGAAATGTTTATGTGGGTGTTCACAAATTAAATGATAGTGTCAGAAATTAATTTTTCCATTGAGGGGCAATATTTCCCCCTGGATGTTTTTGTATTTTAGTTTTTTGTTTAGTTTACATCTGTATTTATGACTTAATTTGTAGCCTACTATAATTTTCCAGAAGTTGTTGTAGAGTGATTTCTAAGTCACTGCAAAAGGTGAAAGAAGCTGGAGAGGGTAAAATGTTTGGAGTTGGTATGATGTTTTTTCAACTTCGTTATTTTTATTATATTTTTGTTTTGTTTAAAGTGTAATTTGAATGTAAAAAATGTTTTTGGTTTAATTTTTTCAGGTTTCAATAATTTAATAACATTTTCGAATTTGTTATTTTTTTTTTTTTTTTAACATTTATAGGCATATGTTTTCAAATCATAAAAAACTGTGTCACACTTTTATGTTAAATATGTACATTTAATACATTTATTAAGTAATTAAATATTATATCTTACGCAATACTATGTGTACTTCGGCCTAGAATATAATATTATACAAGAAGTCACAATTCATATTTTGAATTTTGGGGGTATTTTTGTAATTTCTGGTGGCATGTTTTTCCTCTGAGTCACCATTAATTTCAGACACTGACACGATATAAGAGAGATTCAACATGTATAAAAGTTCGGTAGGAGTGATGGGGTTGGGCTATACATTTTAAAGAATGTGTTTTATTTTATTTTATAATATACAGAATTACTAAAATAATTATAAAACATAAAGAATGTACAAACATTTGAAATACATTTTCATGTAAGATATAAATGTGGATTTATTCCCTAGATTTATATTCTCAACCTCAGGCAGTTAGCTAAGAGCCACGGCCACACACACTGTTGAGAAAGAGAGAATTTGTGAAGTATTTCAAAGGAAGTCTCTTGAAGATGATGTGGTCAATTATTATTAATTTTTTTTATGTTTTAAGTGGGTTGTTATTTCTGTTTGCTGTGGACAGTTTACTGAAAGTAATGTGACATAATCCATGAACATACTTTTCTATTTCAATCACCAGTAAAAGATAATAGATAGATAGAGCTGTAACTATAACAAAAGTAATATGCTAACGTTTTGTTTTCCCACAACATGCCACAATGCATTTATGTTGGTCAGCGTGCAGTAATACAGGTTCACATGTCAAACCTGAACGCTGCCAGCAGATGGCACTCTTGTACATATTTTCAGTTAAAAGAAAGTTGCATAAGCTCTATGTACGGGCCAAAAGGACACCATAGAAGTCACCGAAGGAGGTCAGAGTGTTTGTATTTTTGTCTCTATTTAATTCAAACAATTTGTTTCTGAGGGTTACTTTCCACACAATCGTTTTGAATGAATACATTTTAAGTTTGAACCAGTAACGCAAATGAGAGCACGTCTTAAACAGGAGTGCCTGCACCATCAGTGTATTTAAGGTGTTATTTTACTAACACATGACATTGAATGAGTTGTTTTGTATCCCTCTTCCAGATTTTTTCTCTCATAAATAATGGTATTTAATGTATTACAGCATGTGCATATCTACAACAATAATGAAAGCACTATCTAAACAGTTTCCTGTACAGTAGCCTAAATAAACACAGCTTTGTCAGGTTACATAAGACTGCTCTACTTTACATTTTTTACAGATCAGAAGTCATGCAAATCTAATAATAAGGCCATTCAGCACCACCAGAGGCAGCCACATGTCAGTTCATGTAATAGCCATAATAGCTCAATAGAAAGCAGATTTTAGAAAGTTAAATAACACACTTAATACATACACAACATTCTTCATTGGTATTTTACAGAGACCTGCATGTCTTTATTTTTAACTAACTAAATCACAGAACATCTGAAAAAGCTGACCCCTGTCCCTCATGTCATTTTCCAGCTCTCATAACATTAATCTGAAGTGTAATCCAAAGGTTTCACTGGTCCGTCTGGGGGATTTTAGGAGTGGAAATGAATCTCAGGCAATATTTCGTACAAATGGGGTGGGTGTGGGGGTCACTCGCTGACCTTTGGCCTCAGAACCAATAGTTCTAATCTCAATCTGGCCTCAGTGAGATTGCTTGACACTAAAGCACCCTTTCACATTTAAGAGTGAATTGTGGAAATGTTTGCACTGAAAGTCCATGACCTGTAAAGTTGACTTTGAGCTGGTCATGTCGAGAACATATTCAAAGAAAACATCAGGTTTTATCAGCACTTTACAATAAGATTTAATGCTTAACGGTTCATGAATTAACAATGAGCAAAAATATTTTATAACATTTTTAACATTGGTTAATGTTAATTCATAAATACACAATTATTTACTGTTTATTTTTCATAATGCATTAACCAATGTTGACATATTGTTATGTATACCCTGTCTTGTTCCACTGTTGCCCTTTTGTTTACCATTTTTGTCACTTTTGTACTCCTTAGTTTTCACTTTTGTCCCTTTTGTAGCTCCACAGTCTTGTTTTCCCTCGTGTTCACTGGTCATTGTTTTCACCTGTCTCATTAGTTTGCCCTTTGGTTTCTGTTCATCACCTGGTTACCTTGTTTGAGTTCTGTTTGGTTATTGGTCCCTTTTCCCCTTGTGCATGTATTTAACCCTGTCTGTTTGTTCAGTCCTTGTCGATCGTTCAGTGTTGTTAGCCTGGTGTGTTTTCCCTGCCCGAGTTCTCAGTATTTGTTTCCTGTTTCCCCATTGTGAGTTTTTCTTTTGTGTTTATTTGTTTATTTGATCTTTCAATAAAAGTTTACTGCATTTGGATCCGCACCTCCTCGTCTGCCTCGCTGCTCATTCGTCACAGAACGATCGAACCACACATGGATCCAGCAGCTATACGGGCCAAATGCCGGCTGCTCAACTTGCAGCAAGAAAACCGTCCTTTAGTAGACCACGCTCTCTACTTTCTCCTCCTGGCGAGCTTTACGGACTTCCCGCACTCAGCATTGGTGGTTTTTTTTCAGAACAGCTTAAACCCCTCGCTGAGGGAGCGGGTGCCACAGGCAACGCCCGGCTGCACTCTCCGCGACTACCTGGAGACGACCCTACTAGCGTGCAGCTCACCGCTCCCTGTCACTCCTGCCCCGGTCTGCGAGCCAGCGCCCACGCCTGTCACGGTGAGCGAGCCAGCGCCCACGCCTGTCACGGTGAGCGAGCCAGCGCCCACGCCTGTCACGGTGAGCGAGCCAGCGCCCCCGCATGTCACTGTGAGCGAGCCTGAAGCCACGCTGACCAGGAACAGCGTCCCAGCTTCGCCAGTCGCATCAGCCCGAAGGAAGAGGAGAAGGGGAAAGGTCTCTGCTCTCCAGCCTCCGCAGCCCCGTGCCCTAAACCCCCCTTGGCTCTGCCCTCAGCGCCCAGCGAACCCAAGCTGGCACATACCATGGTAACCCAGCCAGCGCCTGTCGCCTCAGAGGTCAGTGAGCCAGCGCCTGTCGCCTCAGAGGTCAGTGAGCCAGCGCCTGTCGCCTCGACCGTCCCCGAGCCGGCGCCTGTCGCCTCGACCGTCCCCGAGCCGGCGCCTGTCGCCTCGACCGTCCCCGAGCCAGCGCCTGTCGCCTCGACCGTCCCCGAGCCAGCGCCAGTAGCCATGACCGTCCAAAGGCCAGCGCCAGTGGTCGTGCCCGTCCAAGAGTCAGCGCCTTCCAAGCTTCCTAGTACTCTGCCTTCCGAGCTTTCCAGAGCTCCGCCTTCCGAGCTTCCTGGTACTCTGCCTCCCGAGCCTTCCAGGGCTCCTCCTCCCGAGCCTTCCAGGGCTCCGCCCCCAAGCCTCCCGAGCCTTCCAGGGCTCCGCCTCTCGAGCCTTCCAGGGCTCCGCCCCTCAAGCCTCTCGAGCCTTCTAGGGCTCCACCCCTCCAGTCTCTCGAGCCACCCAGGGCTCCGCCTCTCGAGCCTTCCCTTGCTCCGCCCCCGAGCCTCCCACGGCTCTGCCCCAGAGACTCCAGAGCCTTCCAGGTCTCCGCTCCTAAAGCCTCCAACGGCGCCGCCTACCTCGTCTCCGCCTCCCGAGTCTCCTACGGCTCCGCCTCCCACGGCCCCGCCGCAAGAGCCATTCCCGGCTCCGCCTCCAAAGCCTCCCTCAGCCTCGCCTCCGACGCCTCCTAGTTCCTTCCCGGCTCCGCCTCTCCCGGCCAGGCCTCCTGAGCCCGTCCTTGCCCTGTGGTCGGCTTCCAGGCCACCTGAGCCCGTCCTTGCCCTGAGGTCAGCTCCCAGACCTCCTGCACCTGTCCTTGCCCTGCGGCCAGGCCCCAAGCCTCCTGAACCTGTCCTTGCCCTGAGGCCAGCTCCCAGGCCCCCTGGCCCGGTCCCTGTCCTGTGGCCTCCTCCCAAGCCTCCTGACCCGGCCCCTGTCCTGTGGCCTCCTCCCGGCCCTCCTGACCCAGTCCCTGTCCTGTGGCCTCCTCCCAGGCCTCCTGACCCTGTTCCCGTCCTGTGGCCGCCTTCCGGGCCTCCTGACCCGGTCCCAGTACTATGGCCTCTTCCCAGGCTCCCTGAACCAGTCCCTGTCCAGTGGCCTCCTCCCAGGCCCCCTGACCCGGTCCCTGTCCTTGCCAATTGGCCAGCTCCCAGGCCATCTGGACCGGCCCCTGCTCTGCGGCCATCTCCCAGTCCACCTAAACCCGCCCCTACCCGGTGGAAGCTCCCCAGGCCACCCGACCTGGTTCCCAGCACACACCCCCAGAGACTGCCTAATTGCCCTCTGTGCCCCTTGGACTGCCTCCTTGCTCTTGTGCCCCCCCTGGTCTGCCTGTCTGCCCCAGTGCCTTCATTTTGTTCTTTGTGGGTTTTTTGTCTTTTGTCTTTGTTTTTTAGGAACTTATGGAAGCCTATCCTTTGAGGGGGAGCTCTGTTATGTATACCCTGTCTTTTTCCACTGTTGCCCTTTGTTTACCATTTTTGTCACTTTTGTAGCTCCACAGTCTTGTTTTCCCTCGTGTTCACTGGTCATTGTTTTCACCTGTCTCATTAGTTTGCCCTTTGGTTTCTGTTCATCACCTGGTTACCTTGTTTGAGTTCTGTTTGGTTATTTGTCCCTTTTCCCCTTGTGCATGTATTTAACCCTGTCTGTTTGCTCAGTCCTTGTCGATCGTTGAGTGTTGTTAGCCTGGTGTGTTTTCCCTGCCCGAGTTCTCAGTATTTAAGTTTCCTGTTTCCCCATTGTGGGTTTTTCTTTTGTGTTTATGTTTATTTGATCTTTCAATAAAAGTTTACTGCATTTGGATCCACACCTCCTCGTCTGCCTCGCTGCTCATTCGTCACACATATACAACTTTTAATGTTTGAAATGTATTAGTATATGTAGAAAATAACAAACCAAGATGTAAAAAATATTGATAATTATTAAGTAATTATTATCTAATGTTAACAAACAAAACTTATTAAACTTTTATAAAAAAAATCTGCAACCATAAAGAAATTTAAAAATATAATATTCTGTATAAGATAAACAATACATTATTTATATTATTAAATTTGTTATCAGTTTTAGTAATTTATTTCAGAATTTAAATATAACACAAAAATATAATACAAATAAAATCATGCTACATTTTTAATTAACCTTAAATTACTATATTGTAACAATGTTGACATAATCTTGTTAAATACTGCCATTATTAAAATATATGTATATATTCCTCCATTAAAATGAGGAAATTATATCATTTGAGTGAAAGTGAAAACTAGTTGCCTGCATCAGATCAAAAGTTTTCATTGAGCATGCATGAATATTCAAGGCTTCCTTATATCATGAACAAAACATCAATGAAGTCCTGCATTGAACTTGAAATATCAGTCAATTCATTGATTCATTAACCCATTAAATGTTAACTCCAATATAGGTTAGTTAAGCTCTTTTATGTTCTGTGGCATGGGGTCAACACATCACCAGTTGCCGTGATCAACAACAGGGCGTTTCTGGTGGCCTTTAAATATAGGGGTTACTGGGAAATCAGAGGGAGGTGGGGTCACAGCTGCTGGGCAACTGCAGATCAACCACTGTGAGTTGAGCTGGAGATGTCAGAGAGAGGCAAAGGTCACAACCCCTGAGGCACTGGCACAGACTTCAAGAAGCTCACCTTTACAAGCATCAATCAGGGGACTGGATAAAACAATGGATTAAAAGAAAGAATACCTGAAGCATGCAGTATTGTTTAAAGCAATAAGCCACTCAAGGATGTGAGTTAAAGTTCTTTTATCACTGTTAAGTGGTGTTGTTAGGCACAATGAAAAATAAAGTCCCTTAAAACCCCTTTAACCATGGTGAAATTAATGTATTGCACAGCCTTGTGGCTTTTTGCTATAAAACAATGGTTGCCACGGGAATATTATGAAAGACAGCTATAAATATGTATATACGGATATAATAAATAAAGATTGTAATTTAGTATTTATAAATATACTATTTTAATTGTATTAAATATAATATATAATAACAGTAAATATAACATATATATTATACAAATATATATATATATATATATATATATATATATATATTGTAATTTAGTATTAAATATAATATATAATGAAAGTAAATGTGTGATATATATATATATATATATATATATATATTGTACAGATTTTGCTGATTCAGAAGTAAATTGGTACTTTAATTCACCAAAGTTGCATTCAACTGATCACAAAGTATAGTCAGGACATTACTGATGTAAAAAAACAGTCTTCACTACATACATCATACAATACAGTCTTCAAAGACAAAGGACAACTGGCTCTAACAAGAAAGAGATGGGGAAGGCCAAATGTACAAATAAACAAGAGTATAAATACATCGAGTCTCTAGTTTGAGAAATTGATGCCTCACATGTCCTCAGCTGACAGCTTCATTGAATTCTACCCGCTCAACAACAGTTTCATGTACAACAGTAAAGGGAAGATTCAGGGGTGCAGGCCTTATGGTAAGAATAGCAAAGAAAAAGCCACAAACAGAAAAACAAAAAGAAAATGTTAGAGTGGGCAAAGAAACACACATTGGACATCAGATAATGAAAAGAGTGTTATGGATCTTAACTCCATTGAGCTTTTGTGGGATCAGCTAAACTGTAAGGTGTGTGAGAATTGCCCAACAAGACATCCACATCTGTGGAAAGTGCTACAGGAAGTGTGGGGTCAAATGTCATCTGGACAAACTGACAGCTAGAATGTCAAGGATCTGCAAAGCTGTGATTGCTGCATGTGGAGGATTTTTTGATGAGAACTCTATTAAGTAATTTAAGTAATCTATTTTAAACAATTTTCTGTGGTTATTACTATCATGTCATGAATGCTTTTGATTGAGCTTAACTTGTATTGAATCTGGAATAATGAATTAAGTAATAATTAATTTTATTGACAATTTATGTAGCTAGACACTAACGATAACACAAATCTATTGTTTCTTTCACAATAATTGAACGGTACACAATTATTTCCTTGTCAAAGAACAATTTGACACCAGCCTGTAAGAGTCATTATGCCAGATAAGCCCTAAAATGCAATTAAGCACCTGTGAATGAGTGTTTTCTAAACCAACAGCTGTGGATGGTGATGAAGTTGAGTTAAACATTGACCCACAAGACCGTGCTCATTGCAGGAAATAAACACAGCTACTCCAACTCTCCATCTCAAACTGCTGAACCTTGCTGACCCGAGTACTTTGTCTTCCTGGAAGTCCAACACATTTCCTTTGTGTAGTGGGCTGCAGTTAAATTGAAAGTAGTTTCTGGGCTAACTCCAAACCCCCACTATCCACCACCAGTAAAATCCAGGATATCGGAGGATGTGAGACAGACAAATGGCCGTTTGGGCAGTTAAAAACGCTGACCTAGGGTTAGACGTGTGACTTATGCGTATGCCCTCTCCTTTGTTTGGAAGCCAAAAAAAAAATCAGGGGTTATTGGTAGTTCAGGCATGATAAGATTCTCTGGATGTGGAAGTTCACATGGAGCAAAGTTTGTAGAAAGGTAAAGGAAAGAAACCTCATGAGAGGATTAAAGTGAGGGAAGCTGAACTAAAACAGTCACTCTAGGAGACGTGGACAAATCCTCTCATTCAAAAAGCCTGGAATTAGACCAGCACGGTCTCATGAGAATTCGTAAGAATTCGTATGACTTGCACGGCAACATATGACTAAAGCCCCAATTATACTTCGGGTTTGATGCGAATGCTTGGCATATGCGTACAGTCAAACTCTCAGCCTTTCAAAGTATACTCCATTTGACTGTACACGCATACACATGTGCACTACGAATGCTATGAGATACTGGAATATTTCTCTTCAGGAGTTTAGACCCATAATAATGTCTTTATAGTCCTTCAGACTATAGTGGAGGTATCTCCTGACCCACTAACACTCAAGCTTTTGACGTGCAGATCCACTGTTGTTGTTTCCACCTTCATCTCCAGTTGTTTACTGGGGATGACATCTTTTTGCATTTCTTCGTGAAAGCCACTGTTCCACTGCGAGTGTTGCAACCTTTTTGACCCATTAATTAGTGCAAATAATTCTAGCCAAAATTTGTGTCGTGCTTCCTGTACACAGACACCTAGCTTTCTTGTCTTGTACTTTTGGCTTTATACACCAACCAATCACATACGCTTCCTTCATATCCCTCATATTTCCTTTCTTACATGGTACACAAAATGTATTTGACGATGATCCGATCAGGGTGGGGGTTGATGGTTCTGCATAACACGGCGGCTCATTTGAGTTTATCGCGGCCCATTCGGCACGTTTCGTGGAAGACCGACCGGCCCGCTCGGTTCCCCCGATGGCCAGTCCGCCCCTGATCGGCCCCAAAGTGCGTCGGCCCACAGGGAAAATGCCCGGTATGCCAAATTACCAGTCCAGCCCTGCATGAGATCATGTTGAATTAGACACAAGCAGTTAAAAGCAAAATCACATTTGTTCACTTTTAACAAATCTTTGTCTTAATATTAAACAGTTTATCTACAGTATTGTTTTGTATAGTGCTATTTAAAACCTAACAAACTTCGTTTGGATAAAATGTGTGTTTGTGATATCTTTCTTTAAAATAAGTGGCACTTAAATATTTTGTAATGATACTCATATATTAAGCATGGTTTTATTGTCCAACAATTACATGTGACAATAGGGAAATGTCATGTAGTCCTTTGGAACACGCAATCCAATGATTGTCTCGATTTTAAGATGAAATGTTTACTCTGATGTTTGTTTTAAGTGGCCAAGAGGAAGTTTAGAATTGAGATCAATGCATTTCTCACAATGGTTGGACAAGCCACTTTTCAAAATGGAAGCCAAGAACCTGTTTTCCCATAATTATAAGACAATGTTTTCCAAATACTCCTTACCATCTCTTTCCTGCCATTGTTGAAAACTGGCAGAAATGCACATACCAGATTGGAAAAGTTTTTTATATATTACAGTCTCTCACGGTTGGAATCAAAGACACAGAAGTGATTTTGGGGGAATGAATGCAGGCAGTTAAGTGTTAGTTAACATTTATTTAACCTTCACAGGGGTTAACACTAAGCTACTTATAGTTGCTCTATGTATAGCAAGCAGGATTCCCACATCTTTTGACCAACACTCAAAGATTTCCATCCAAGTTAAATTGTTTTTATTGATATTGGTTATACAACTGAAATGCGTAAATATTAAATATAGACTGAAATATTTGAGTGAATTAGATTACATGACTTTTCAAGCGGTTTAAGGTTAAGGATGTTTATAGATAATTTTATGATTATTGAAGCAAAAATTCATTTGTCATGTACCAACCAGGAATTGCATTCCCACCATATTTTAAACTTCAATGCATAAAGTTAAAAGTAATAATTACAAACATTTATTTTTGTGTTTTTCAATATTTTATTATGCTATCAGTGCAAATAAACAACATAAACAGAACACAAGAAAACCAAATGATCATTACAGGAGTATATTACAGAGACTAAATTAAACTGAACAATATTTTTTTTTATTATTATTAAGCTTCTTTTTTTAACCGATAACAGAAACATAAAACCATTAACAAAATGCACAATTGTCCTCACAGTTTTGAGCATTGGCTCACAAGTCTAGGACTGCATTTGCACAGATTATAGTTTAAGTCCCCATCTCTCCATGATAAAACATCTATTTTAAGACTTGACATTTCCCCATACACAGGCACTCCCCATGCGTGTGCATGCTACAGGCAGCAGAGCAGAGCCTCAGACAGAGCAGTAGATGTGAACAAAGATTATCGTTAGCCCACAACATGCAGAAAAGTGTTTACTCCAGTACCCTATGTACATTATTACAGTTTTTATATGTACAATACAAGACTTTAAAAACTATTTTTGTTTTGAACAATACAAAATAGTCATCTTTCATCATGAAAGCAATATTTACATAAATATATCTAACCATTGTCAAAACATATGCATCGTATTAAGAGAATGTGGAATAAATTCTGACATTTTCTAGGATCATTTAAGACTTAGTGAGTGATGGGCCTTTATCAGAATATATATAAAAAAGATTTACTTCAATTCAACTAATAAAAAAATCAAACTGGATTGCAATCCCTTCTCACAGTATAACATACGATTCACACAGCATCCTAAACAGGGATCTGTTTCCCCTGTAGAGAGATCTTCTATTTCATAAAAATTAGAATTCAAAATAATAAACCTTTGTGGCTTTGGTGGACAAACTGTATAATCTTTTCAAAATTCAACATAATTCAATTAGAGTTCACAAGACTGTGAAATGCTACATGCAGAATATTTAGATAAAGTACAAAACAAATTATACAAACTGTAAAAAGCATTTCATTTGCTAAAAATATGACACTTTGTTTGGGTTTATTTTTTTTTTTAAACATCATGCCACTATCATCACATAACACCTACGGTTTCATTCCAGATGAAATTAAAGCAATGTAGAACTGACTAAGCTACAATTATAGAACATTCTAGAGCACTCATTCCTGAATATGTGAAAAACTCTCTTGACCTCAACAAAGCTTGACATAAAAGATACCTGATAAATTACACTGCAATTCCTTTAAATTCAGCTGTAAGAATATTACAATTACAATTTATTCCACTGTTATTATTGGACTTTCAATGCCACAAATCCGTAATGGTATTGTGCTTAGGCTGTACAATATTATTTGCATTAAAAAACAGGAAGGGTCCTGATTTGGCTGTAGATAAATATAGAGTGAAATTAACAGTAACATTTCTAGATTCATCAATAATAAATGTAATTGAATGTTCAACATAAATATTTCAGGTACAGGAGGGCTTTTCATGGTTTAAATGTTATGTTCTGCTGAACAGTTATCTCAGCATACACACTACAACTCCATTCATAGCAGAGTCTCAACAAAAGATGTGTATGCAAAATAATTAAATCATGGAGGGCCATGTGACCATCTCATTCGGACATAAAAACAAACACAAATTAAACATACAAACAAAATAATTTTAAACAGCCAAACAGTCTTGGTTTCATCATTTTAAGAATAAAAATGGACAGAAACGCATGACTGTGCATCTTGCTGTCTTTGGTAGCAGAGATCTACCATTTCTCCACTGAGCCATTCAGATTCTCCTCTCTCTGGCTGGGAGTCTGTCTATGAGCCAGAGAGTTTATCCTGTGGTAATAGTCAGCGTTATCACAACAAGGTTCCACTTTTAGACTCACTGCACAGTGGGCTGGCTGTTCCTGATCCCGAATCTCATTTCTTAGCTGGCCGTTTCCCTGCTGGAGCATGTAGTACAGAATCGGGTTAGATCTGGTAAAAGGTGGCGAGTTTGGACTGGATCTCTCCTCCCTGATAAAAGTTTCTCCAGGTGACCCCTCAGGTTCTTGTTTAACAGGTTTAGGACTGGCTTTGGGAGAGCCCTTAGCCCAAAGTAGAGACTCCCCATTGCTATCATGAGATGCTGGAGTGGACACTGATTTGGGGACACCAGGCCCTGTACTGAGAGAATACGGGTACCATGGTAAGTTCGATAACTCATGAGAAAAACCAGACTGAGTTAAGTTCCCATTGGCTGCAGGGAGGAAGGGATTCAGGGTCCCTCTGGGTTGGGATAACTCCTTCAGGCAGTTTTCTGAGAGGAGGAGTTGTTTGAGAACATTGAAGCCTTGGCTTTCTCTGGACAGAGGAGCTTTGCTCCTTGGACTCCTAGCTAAATCTTCTTCCATTGGCCTTATCAGCTGTCTGTTCATGTATTCAGAAGTTCCAGACACCAGATTGTCACTTGTTGTATCTCCTGATACTTGACAGAGCTCATTATTCAGGTGCTCGGCCAGCTCAATGCACAGTTTTCTTTTTTTAGGAGCAGGGCTGTGAAAATCCAATGACTCCTCTTTTACAGAGTTCAAGAGGAGCTTGTTGTGTGGCTTTGAAAGGTAGGTAGCATTCTGCTCTTTCAAAAGCTGGCTAAGAAATTCAAATTTCTCAGCTGTTTCTTTAGGACATAGCTCAGATTTGATCTTGTCCTGTGCTTCTGAAATGGGAGTGGGTTGCTCTGATTGTCTTTGATGGAACATGCCATCATCAGAGCTGTCTGATGAAAGATTCTCCTCTACTGGCTCTGTTTTTATCTTGACGTTCAGTAAAGGCCCATTTGAGCTGTCACAGGTGGCGGAGGTCCACTGAGGCTTCTCCAGCCCCCTTGGTGTTACTTCAGAGACTCTGTGCATGCTGGATCTTTCCTTGTGGGAAGCAGTTCCCAGCAGAAGCTGCAGTACAGTGCGCTTCTCTAGAAGGTTTTCTAACTGCGTTGATGCCAAGAGTGACTGCTCATGCTTGTGAGGTGTGAAAGTAGCAGGGGGTCTATCCAGCATGGAGGTTCTGTTCTGTTTTATTGGAGAGACAAACTGATTCAGAAGAGCCTGTGGCTTGTCAAGATCAAGTTTTGGGCTTTGCCTTCTGCTGGTTGACTTGTAAGTGTGTAATGGAGGAGAAGGGGACAAGTTATTTACGCCACTCTGTGCCAGATTCTGTAGTAGTTTGCTGGCACTGAAAGAAGGCTCTGCCATCTTCTCACTAGAGTGACTTTTAGACTTGCACAAATCAAGGGGGCTAGACTGGGCACGGGGAGATGGGTAGGAATAGGACGGTGAGACTGAGCTGAATGTAGATAAACATCCACCTGTCTGCCAGTCCAGAGGACTCCACGTCCTGCTGTCCTCCGGCGTGCCAATCCGTTTAAGTGGACCTGCAGTCAAGCTGCTGATGACTGCCTCAGGCTGCAAACCAGGATTATCTGGACCTTTGTTTACCTTGTTATTTCTGCGCTCTAGCAGTAACTGCATTAGGGTGACCTTATCATGGGATTTCATGTCTGGGCTGGCATCCAGATCCATGGCCTCATGAACCTTTGCTGCAGAAGGTTCCGGCTTCCATTTGTTTATGAGAGACTCTGTGAGCTTGTCTAAAGAGGAGGTTAAGGAAGAGCAGGCCTCAGATTTTTGGCTAGTCAATCTGCCTCTCATGGAGAGGTCAATAGGGGAACAGCTGGAAAAGCTCTCAGCGTCACTGCTGTCTTTGGTTAGACTGTTCTCCTGGTTGGAGTAGTCACTGTCGGACTGCAGGGAGGTGGCCTGGCTTGGGAGGATGCCGCGATCATCCTCCATGTGTCCGTTCTTGGTGAGCTGCTGCTGGGCATTGTGGTTGTTGAGGAGCAATAGCAGAAGGCTGCTGCAGTTTTGTGAAGGTCGACTGTGTCTGTCAAATGGCCGTCTCTCTTTGGGGTCTCTTGGGGAGGACAAAGGAATGGAAGGGCTTCTCTTGCTGGAGTTTAATGCTGGTGGGGAAAGTGTTCCATTTTGAACAGTTAGGGAGCTTAGCATGTTTGGGGAAGTTGATGGGAGCCCCATGCTGGGAGGCCTCTTATCCTGCGTTTGCTGTGTGGCCATGGCAGCTAGCCTCTCGCTCGCTGATCGACTTGCTAATTGTGCTTTCAAGGCCTGCTCTCTGGAGTACTGCTGTAGATGAACCTCACTGGACAGTAGTAAAGCCAGCTGACTGCAGGCTACACTGGGCTTGGGGGAAGGGGCCGGACTAGACCTGGCCTGCACTATGTTGGCCACAGCTTTTAGCCGCTCTGTGCAGGACATGGATTCTGAAGCAGTGGGCTGGTCAGAGCTTTGAATGGAGCGAGGGGACTCAGAACTTCGGTTCTGGTTACTCCGACGACAATAAGGCACTGTGTTATGGTTCTGCTGCTTGCTTTTCCTCATGAGGCTTTTGAGGTGGCCTGATGCTGTGCTGTAACTCTGCTGGGTTTCCTTATCAACAGGAGAGCTTTCACTTCTCTCCCTATTGAACTGTTTGTGGCTTTGAGAAATGTGCTGTGACAAGGCGACACTCTGCAGCTGGGAGCTGAAGGACTGCAGCAGAGAGGCCAGCAATGTGCTTTCCCCCTGCACAGGGCCATCCAGGCCTCGTCCACTCACTTCCACCACATCCCCAGCCTGTTTCTTGCTGTCATCTACACTCCATGCCCCGGAGCGAAGCAGTCTGGCCTTTTTAAGATGCTGTGAGGATGCACTAGGTGGGCTGCCCTTGTCTGGTGAGGCGGAGCCATGGTTGGGTAGCAAAAATGCCCTAGTTACCTTGTTGGCATTTTCCTCATTGTTGTGGTCAGGCTCTGATCTCAGTGTAGCAGTGGCAGTTGGCCCAGTTGTGATCGGATGCATTAGCAAACCCTCCAGATATGTTAAAGCAGTGGAATCCTGGTGAGTTTCAGGGCCAGACTCCACCCCATGAGTCATGTTCTACAGTAGGATGCCCTGATGTGTTTTTCTACAACTACTGAAAATGTCTTCGAAAGATCTGTGCAATGAACTCTGAAAGCAGTAGGGTTTGGACTGTCCTCCTTTTCCAGTCAAAGAGTTTTATATCCAAGACCATCAGGTATTTGTTAAGTCTTAGCAGGACAACCCAGCTGGCATCACATTGCAATCAGTGACAGTTTGACTCAATCCACACTGGTTTAGAATGATGCTGTGAGCACTTTCAGAGAAATGAGGAATATTTGGAAGTTCTGCATTTCTGATCTCAGATGTGGCCACACGGGAACCTGCAACAAAGGGAAAGAAGGCACTATATGAATGACAGGTGTCAACATCACAGAATCACCACAACAACCAAGGAACCATTCTTTTAAGTCAAAAGCAACAAGTTCTCAGTAGTCAGACAAGGAAAAAACAAAACAAATAAATAAAAAAAGCTTGTCAACACAGAAACTTCTATTTGATGATCAAAACCTAATAGATAGGAACTCCAGATAAAACACAAGGATGGTGAAAGCAATTGCCAACTGCACAGACACCCAGTTGGGATTCTGCTTTAAGACTTTACATCGGAGATAAAACATTGACAAAAGGCTTTTAAATGTCCATCACTCCCCATGTGGCAAAGCACTTCTGAGAATTATCACCAGAGATCACAGCTAGTGGAGTGTAAATGGATAGCTTAAGGGTACCTATAAGAAATGTATAGGTAGGGCATGCTCATAGTATTACATTCAAAAGGAAAGATATTTGCCTAAACTTTGTTAATAAGATGAAGGACAAATTCTTGAAACAAACTGAAGAGTAAAATCTTTGCTAGAATATATACTAAATACTTTGTGCTGTCTCTGATATTCATGTTTTACATATTCGATAACAGAGGACAGCTGGAGCTGCTCACTTGGTCCTGGAGAAAAACAATGAGATACAAGAGTAAAAGATTGTAATATACTGTATCATTTTAATTTGCAATACACCAAGCAGTAAGCATAAATACTGCGACTCAAATGTCAAATTAATATGGCATCACCAGGTCCTTTTTGATTTCCACCCCTGCATGTGAGCAAGTATCAACTCATAATATGGTATGAAAAAGGATTAAAACATAAATAAAATATGTTCCTCTTACAACAGTCTCCCTGGCATAACAGGACTATAGAAGTGATAAAAACGGCTGTCAACAGCTTTTCACACTCAGGTCAGCGTGGCTTGGTAGGCCTAGCAGGTGTGGAGGGGTGCACATGGCACACACCTGTCAGACTGCTCTTCCACAGAGCCACAGCATCAGATAACATGACAGCACCGCTGGCTTCTCGGTCAACGGGCCTGAACCCTGTCACAACTGCCTCCATATATACTCCTGGCTTCACACTGTCATGCCCACCACCACAAAGGTTAATTAATACAGGATTCTCCAGCTTCCCCCAAGGCAGTATTCAGCTGCCAGACAGCACCTCACCCCTCAATGTCCTGCATCTTCAGCAGTGGTGTAATGGGTTACAGTGGTTTGCCGAGGAGTGAAGCTTGACTTTGAGCTGGGGACGCTGTTACAGCGAATCACCTGCATGTTGATGCCTGAAATATTCAGAGTGGAACAGTAACTAAAGATTCTCAAGATGACCTGACAAGAAGATTCTTTGAGAATCATTACTGGTGTGTCCAAGGTCAGGCACATTTAAATTTGATGCAAACTTCATTAAGTTGAAAAGGTCAACCAAAACAAGTTGCGACAGAGGAACTGCAAGGACACAGAATAGAAAACCAATTCATTAACTAATTCATTCTCGGTTACCTGACCATCCTGAGCTACTGACCCAAATTTAACAACACAGAGGGCAACCTGCCAGAATTGAGCCATCTGACGTCTTGCACTAATCTTAATCGGCCAGATTAAGATTGCTTTCCTGCCAATTCAACATGCTTGGAAGTGTTGCTACTCTACAAATAAAAAGCTCTACAAAAACTTGGGACTGGAAAATAAAATAAACAGACAACAAAATAAAAGTATGGAAACTCATAATGAAAGAATAATAAAAACTAGACCAAGCAAGATCTTTACAACATGTACAAGTTTTGACTTGACAAAAAAGGTACATTTAAAGGCTCACGAGGACTCAATATATAATGTGACAGAAAGTTTGCAAACAAAGTTGGGATAGGGGAAAGTAATTTGTCTTCCCCATTCATGAGGGTGCAGGAAAGCAAACAAAATATGCTTTCCTGCACCCTCTCTCTCTCCCTCTTCTCCAGCCGCCTACAAGTGATTATCCATTATCTCTGACAATGTCAAATATTCACACCCAACAGCATTTTAAGTGACTTCCCTAGCCAGTGGTGAAGGGAACAAAGGCAGACAGGAAGCTTTAACATTGGCAGGGCATCTTTCTTTGCTCAGCCAGACATTATGAGCAGGAAGGTCAAACCATCAGTGGCTGAGAGGCAATTTCCCTTGAGATGTTGGACGAAAAAATTTCCTTAAATGTGACTTCTTGATGCAAATGTCAAGAAGAAATTTGAATATCCAAAGCAAAGTCCTCACATGTAGGGTACGAAATTAACTGGACTCCGACCCTTCCACAAAAGTAGCCAGACAATTAATAAATTACTCCTAGTAAAAAGGAACTGTAATCTATTTGCACCATTTAAAATGCATGATTAAAATTGGGTGATCCACAGGAATTGTGCCGCAATTCAAGGTCAAGTACATTGCAGTCTAACACCTGGAGTCAATGCAAAGTGTTCAGCATTAATAAAAAGTGACAATGTAGTCATAGCTGCTTGTATCACTAATATCTGGCACCAGGCTGGCAGACGCCTAATGGCGTTAAAGGTAAGGTTAAAGACATTTTAAAAGGAGGGGAACCAGGTAAACTGCTTTCCATCATGTTATCAGAGGCAGCTGGGCAACAGGCACTCACTCAGATATGCAGGACAGAATTTTTAAATTCAATATGGCTAGAGAAAATTAAATAAGGGGAGCGACACGCTACCTAAACAAACACAACTGTAATGTCCACAACAGTGAACTTTTGCTCTGGAAAAAATGTACAGCAAATAAACAGCTGCTGTGATCTCATGGAGCTCTGAAAACAGAGTCTGCTATAAATCATAAAAGCAGTCAAACAAACTTACAAAGACACAAACCAAATACAAATCTAGGGCATATTGACCTTATTTTAAAGAGGCCAATGACTGACACACACACACACACACACACACACACACACACACACACACACACACACACACACAAAAAATAAAAAGCAACACAAACAGTAGAAATATGTATGTAAATTATTTGTGATGGGTTTATACATTAATCCATTGTTTAAAAATGATTACTTTAATCTTGTGTAAAATGCCAATTAATACAACACAGCGTAGATGCCATAAAAGATGAATGATTTAATAGTGCTTTCAAAAGAGACAATTGTGAAACGTCTGTTTATCTTTGTGTGTCTAGAGACGGACGTGAACCAGAATGCCGTTACATTTCTCCTAGTTGAAAGAGAGATAGAGAAAAATAAATAAAATTAATGCATACTAGAGTGGGTAACAATACAAAATTCACTTGCCACATTGAAACAAATCAGTCTTAAGGCAAGTCTTATTTATTTCATGGTGTTCAATTTCATGTTCAAGTAGTCGATTATGATTAAAACTAACTACATGGTCACATTAAAACGGACTTAAACCTTTTTTGACCATGCCTTCTGGCATTTATTTTTTGGCACTTTTAAAATAACTTTTATGTACAGATTTCATTACTTTCAACTATGAAAATCCATTACATGTTTGAAACTATGATATTCAAAACAAGAGTGACAATCAAACCATTGAAATATTTATTGTGTGAACATTTTTCTGTCCATTTTACAAAAAGTACAAATGTCCAACAGTTGTGGCGTAATTTCCACCACACCAAACCATTTTTCATCTATAATAAACTAGTGTACTTGTATACAATTCAACAAAAGTGTCAGTGAAGCACATGCTTAAGATGAAATGTGAAATATGGGACGTGGTGTTTTAATAAAATAAAATGGTAAATATAACTTATGAGCAGAATTTTGTGTACATTTCCAATCAGTTGTAATATCGCAAAATTATGCAAGTGTGAAAATATGATTAAATTAAATTTAGAACACATAAAATTAGAGCAATGAAATTAGCCTTAGCAAGACAAAGGAGTAGGCTATTTTCTTTTAAATACATTGAAAATGTCATTCCATTACCGTCATTTCCACTATATGAAATTCTACTGCACACAGTAACAAATTTGAGATGTGGTGGAAATGAAACTGTGATGGAATTTTCATGACTCGCAAAAAAAAAAAAAAAAAAAAGAGACATAAATCTCCTGTTAAGAATGTACATACACTGTTGGACATTGTTAATAGACCAAATAAAGTCATACTGAGAGTCACTTTCTAAAAGTCCACAGTGCTAAAAGTACACAAAGTTGAAGAAGAAACAAGGAAAGACTTGTGCCTTAAAGAAATGCTCACACAAGGTAATTATATTTCTCAATAAAATTCTATTGGTCAGCACTGTGGTAAGTAATTCCAGAACTCGCATATATATTAACTTTAATGTATGCCATCTAATTAAATTCAATACAAGAGGTTCTATTATTTTTTTTAATCAATTAAGTGCACTTAACCATTGAAAAGGCAAAGCACCTCGGTTCCTCCTCTTGGCGCATCATTCCAGCTGGCATGGATGCTGGCAGAAAATGCCAATGAAATGCCACCTGGGTACAATTACAGAATCTCATTCACTCTCCACTCTTATCACTGGAGCTCCAGCGCACACGCATTCCTACTACTCCGAGAACTCCACTTGCCAACTCTACACACCCACTGTCTCTTTAATCAAAACACTGCCAGTTCCATCGATCATATAGCCTCCTCCTCCACCCTCTGAAGTTACTCATACTACAACAGCTCTTCCTACTCCTCCTCGGAGCCCTTCACCTCCTCCTGCACCTGCCCGTGTTCACATTAAGTGGACAGAAATAAGTAAGTCTAATGTTTCATTCCCTGGAATTGCCAGACCACCCATAACTGTTTGCATTCAGGTTCATTTCTCGGCACTCCACTTCACCCTTTTTTAGCACAGATATCAATTCCTATGCTACTGCAATCTTATTCCATTGTCACCAGCATGGATGGAAGAGTCAATTTAAAAAGCAAACATGAAAATATACAAATTACAATCCACTCTCCTCTTTTACTACTAATCTAGGAAGATACATATTAAGAAACCCCACAGGACTACATCAGCAATCTTCACACCCGCTCTCGAAAAGGTGTGAAAATATGCAAGACAACAGTGTCCCAACTATAAGCTTTTTTTAATGATGTCTAATGTGAGCGGCCCTTCGTTGCCGAGGCGACGGGAGCTCAGAGACAGAGCAGGCGTCTTTGCTGCAGATCTCTGGAGGCTCAGACAGGTGAAGTGTGGTAATCAATTTGCTCTACCGGCAGGACGCCTCAGCAGAATACTAATGAATGAATCTCTCTCTCTCTCTCTCTCTCTCTCTCTCTCTCTCTCTCTCCTCCACACACAAATAATTCCACTCTTACACACTCACTCAAACACACATTTCAGCCTTTCCCCAGACTGATCGGGCTGCAGGGAATGAGAAAGCAGCTGGAATGATCACTGCTGCCCTCAAGGCTGTGTATGTGTGTGTCAGGACACAGATTACACTGCCGTTCCACTCGACACTTCAAAAAAGCTACAGGGGAAACAAGGTTAGAGTCAAACCCAGAGTACAGCCTCAGCTGCATGGCCCCTTTTCAACACAAACATGCACACGAGGACACACTTGCTGTCTGATATATATACAAAACAAAAACCACAAGCACCTGCGTCACCACACACATGAACAGGCACATCAGAGATGTACACAGAGAACAATCATGTGCAGTCATTCACACTCACACTCACACACACACACACACACACACACACACACACACACACACACACACACACACACACACACACACACACACACACACACACACACACACAAATGTGCTAGGAAACTAACTCATTACAATTTACACCATTGTTTTTAATGGATATGTATTTTTAAATTCCACCTCCCAGATTTACTGTTCTTCAGGTTGCATTGAATGAGACATAAATGCAGACTTGCTGTAGTTAGAAGCATTGAGAGTCTAATCTCTCTGCCTTAGCGGTCCACTCTCTTCTGTATCAATAATATAGGCAACGCAAGTTTGAATCTGGCTCGCAACAATTGTGAATAGCAGGAATATAAAGCTTTAAGACAATAATGACCTTCTGTGAGAATTTTGAAACTTAAGATGGCACTCCATGATACTAGCATAAATTAAAGCTAAAGAATGTAATTTCTGCGTCACTAGCGCCACCGAACGGAATTGTAAAAATAAACAATGTTTTCAAACACACCAATTGTGCTGTTGTTGTTCATACATTCATATAGTCCCACTCCAAACTCACACCATTGGTTGCGTTATTTTGGGGGGAGGGGCAAGTTTTCTTTTTCAAGCAATCTACTGTGATGGTGTATCTACAGTTTAAAAAGAATCTTGCTGAGAAGTTAAAATCACATACACACATATATATAGAGCGCAACTTAGCTGAATAATAACACATCTAGTTTTAATGGCATAAACATTTGACAGTAACTCGATCTGCCCCTTGAGTACTGAGGTTTCTTACTGCCACAGTAAAGTATGTTTCTGGCATTAGTCCGGTCCACCCTGTAGTCAATGGAAGAGGTACAATAAAGCCAACAGCAAATTTTCCATTAGCAGAATTTTTTACATATCGAGTGTCATTAATCGCCTCTAACAAGAGGACACAGCCTCACCTTGCAGTTTAACACACACAGCTGGAGAGCAGCATGACAACACTCAGGAAGCTGCCATCCTGTGCTCTCTCTTAGCTAAGGCTTGAAGAGAGCTAGGGGCTATACAACTGAATCTCAAAAACAACAGGAAAAACAAAAACGCGTTGCCGCAACTTTACTGATGTCTGCGCCCTTGACATACTGACATTGTCATGTGACACTCTGTCATCTGCCACCTGGCACAACCCCACCCCACCCTCTTACTTACTCCTCCTGGTAACCCAGCAGCATTGAACTACACCACACCGCCCTCCTAACTCACCCCACATGCCAACGGCAGAGGCGCAGGAAGGTAGAGAGGGTCACTGTGTCCTCATCTGTAATCCGCTGCCATTCGTCAGCAGCCCGGCTGGAGGAGGCGGCACCTGCCACAAGGGGAGAGTGCCCAATTAGGCAGCTGTCACGCAAGGCAGAGGCTCCAAACTCATCCCTGTCGAACTGGAGAGCAGCTGCAGTTGCCAATTACAGCGAAACATTAACCACTTCAGCTCTAGGAAAGGCAAGTGCAGGGGAACACATGATGTTCCACGCTGTCAGCTCTCTAGGTTGCAGGCACTGGAACCCAATAACTGGCATGTCCCATTCATCATACAGCAGACACCCAGACCAACATCCACTTTGAAAAATATCAGAGACAGTATAGGATGAGATAGATCACTTGATATGCATAGGAATGGGAGAAATCTTAATGCTGAAAATGGTGGTTGTTGGAATGGAAGTCCCATCTTAACTGTTATAGTTGGACCAGCCTAAAAAAATAGTGGGTTTTGTGTTATTTGGGCTGAAGACATTTGTTATTTGCACGTAATCTTGACCAATCGTTTTGGAAATTTTGGTAATTCCCCATTCAAGTAGATAAAAAATAAATAAATAAATAAAAATAATACACAGTCTTGCAGGCTGCCTGAAGGCGTTACGAACTTGGACACCAAGTGACCAGACTTGCCTTAAAGGGCCTTTGTAAACAACCTGCACCCATTCTAAAAATTTGCTTTTTGACACACCTGACAATGGTGGGTGAATTGTGAAAATTAGCACCATGAAAACACATTGTGATTTTGATCCTCATATTTTGTTTTGTTGGCCTAAAGCTGAGGTGTGTAACTTTTTCAGTAATAAAATACTTCCTTCTATCCCAAATATAAGTAAGCCATGTGAACACGGTCACATTGGCGTTATAAAATATAAAATGCCTATCCAGCCCTACAACACTGACTTAACCAATGGCATGTGTAGGGGCGGGACTATCGGTTTGTTTGATCCACAGAAGACAGATGGTGTATTCAGAAAGCGGTTTAAAAACAATCTATTTTCGTGTCGCTAATGCCGCAGATATGATCAAATATACCGCACACATATTATGTCTCTCTACACGCAGATGTAGATCTCCTAGATTAACTTCTGATGATAAGTTTTTCCACGAAGGTAAAAATTTTTAAAAATGAAAGATGAGCAAGTTATGAAAGTTTGATACTTTAGCAGACATTTGAATCTCTTGGATTTAAATCGCTCATATCACTTGCATCAGCAAAGATCAGATGTACTGAGCGACATATGTATTGTGATGTGTAAATCGCATCATAATGTATATCGTAAGGTAGTTGCTTATACACATGCCCTAATGGAGAATGTTCCTGCGAGGACCGATGGGCCGGAAATAATTTTTTATTCCATTTCTATTACAGTATATCCACTCCAAACTTTTTCAGCCAACAGGGTGACAGTAATGTAAAATGTTCACATTTATATCAGATCTTCACAGGCCTGGGATCTCTGTAATATCCCTACTGTTAATTAAATGACGAGGTAATGTAGGCAAGCTGAGAGGAGGGACAAAGCTGCAAGGTCTCTTGCCACAGACAGACTCGTTAATATTAAAGATTTATGCTCTTCCCCTGCCATCACAACAACTTTCAATGCTATGTGTGCAAGTGTGGGTTCTGGAGTGTGTTTTTAGGACAACACACTGCAATGCAAAACTACAGAATTGCTTTGGCCTCAGCAATGTGTCAGGGAGAATGGAAATTGTTGACAAATTTGTTATGATTATATAATTTATCATCTTAAAACACTTCCGTTTTGTGTACGACGAAAACTAATTTGCAACAGTGGAATGAAATGAGTTGGACGCCAGCCCACGGAAGATTTACATCAGAATAAATAAGGAAATACGACAGTGGTTATTGATCATTTAGTGTCCATTTTATACCTCTGTTATATTGGAAAAAAAGACACAAAAATGGTGATAGACTCCAGTTGGGCAGATTAGTTTAGCACAGGTAGCTCATACACATGACCGTTGCTTTTCTGATGGGCTCTTTTCAGTTCAAACATTGGGTCAACTGGGTTCACTCTGCTAAATCCAGCTTTAAGTGGTTAGTATGCTGGTGTTGTCTCAAAGAATAACACACAAATCCCATCCGAGAAAGACTTTTAGTTGTGAAGGCTACACAGATGACAACTCACCTGTATTCAAGTTTATCCAAGACCTTGTGGTCAAGATTTAATTAAACAAAACTGCTCAAACAAACTGCTCTGTGACACAATCTATGGGGATTTTACTCTAAGCTTCAGTGTGACCACAGGGTACAGGGGTGGTGAGACAGCAGAATTAATGGAGGGTTAACTAAATAAAAAAAAAAGGATACACAAGTTAAAAGCAAGAGAGGTGTGAGAAACAGTCATGAGTCAGATGCCCTTAAGCTTAATTGGACACTCAAGACATACTTTAAAATGAATCAATGCCTTTGCAATATATCAAAATATCAAAGCAATGGGATTTATTGTGAATACATACTGTAGTAATAACATATTACAAAAATTAATTTGATTGATTTATAATTTGAAACCTATTATAACTATAAGAGCACTTTATTAGGAACATGTGTACACGCCTACTTATTAATGCTCTAATCAGCCAATCGTGTGGCAGCATTGCAAGACAAAATCAAGCAGATACAGGTCAGGACCGTCAGTTAATGTTCAAATCAACAATCAGAATGAGGAAAAAAGTGATCTCAGTGATTTCGACAGTGGCATGATTGTTGGTGCCAGACGGGCTGGTTTGAGTATTTCTTTAACTTCTGATCTCCTGGGATGTTCACACACAATAGATTCTAGACATTACACTGAATGTTGGCAAAACCAAAAAACATCCAGTGAGCGGCAGTTTTGCGGAGGAAAATGCCTTGTTGATGAGAGGTCAGCGGAGAATGGCCAGACTGGTTCAAGCTGACAGAAAGGCTTCAGGAACTCTGAAAACCACTCTGTACAACTGTAGTGAACAGAATAGCATCTCAGAATGCACAACATGTCGAACCTTGAGGCAGATGTGCTCCAACACCAGAAGACCACGTTGGGCACTTTATTAGAACCATAGTCTTCCTATTAAAGTGTTCAGTGAGTGTATATTGCTTTGAGTTAAGACCACAATGTTGGTTAGAAAACTTTGTAGAACATGTTTATGGTTGGTCTGAAGTGATTTACAAAACATTGGCTTCAAACATCAACTAAAAATCACCATGACACCAGTTGGTTAAATTACTTGGAAAGAAATGACTCAAAAAAGTATGTTTTGAGAAAACGTCTAGCATAATTTGTTTGCCGATGCCACTTGGTTTGTATTAGATAACAAAATGTCAATGAAATCCAGATATTTTTTAAGTGTATTTAAGTGTTTACAAATACTTGAAACAACTGTAAATTACACTGATTTTAGACCCCTCTCGCTATATTTAATTCCTTCTACCTAATGGCTCTGCTGGAATATACGGCACAATAGAGCAGTTTCAAAGCCTTGTGGCTGGGCAGAGGACAATTAAAGACAACCCTCGACTGGCGCCGTGGCTGCATGAAGACATTGAGGGGTTAATGACAGCTCTTTGTATGCACAGGCGGGGGATTAAGGATTTTACAGTGCCCCCTTTCCCCTCCCCCTCATCCTGTTGTTACTGCTAGTCACAGGGTGAGCGCATGTGACCTTGAGATGCAACGCTGGCACAGTCAGGGCAGCCTTGCCTGCAGGCATCCTTGAACTGGATCTGCAAGACAAAAACCTTCACACTGCCAGATAGACATATCAAAGCTTCCTCTTCCAATGTCTCTCTCTCTCTCTCTCTCTTTTCAATCTGCGTGGCTGTTATCTCCAGCCCAGTGGGGAGTCTTATCTGAATGCTGGATCTTCAACCTTTACACTGAACAGACAGAGGCGGAATAATAATAAAACAAAAACTCACTAGAGTACTTCAATATGTACACTGGAATGCATCATGTGTAACAACATGGAGTTCTGGAGAAACAAAAAACAAATCGAGGCAGCCTAAATAAACTTCTGATGGTAAATTTTCCACTGAGGTGAAGTTGTCCAAACATGTGCGAGTCATGACCGATGTTTTCTTAGCAGAAGATTTGTATGCCTTTGATTTGAATTGCTTACATCACTTACATCGGTTAGGGTCAGACTTCTTTCAATATGTTTAAACCATGTAATCTGTTGCATATCCTAATGAAGTTATTGGACAAATTCTAGCCTAATTTCTACTAATATTTGGCATTTGGAAAGTTTAAATTCTTGGAAACTGTCCCATTCATTAACCTTTTTCCTCAAGTGGACTTACACATTCTCACACAGTAGTTTTGGTTCCATATCCTTCTCCAATGCCCTCCTGAACAAGGGCGATTCTCCAAAGAGAACAAGCTATGCGCGGCAAGCGTTGCAGGAGGGGATAGAGTGCCTTTTATCATCATGCAAATGCAGTGCCCTTGGTTGCACAAGGTTCATCACTTTAAACAAATATTTGGACTGTCCTCTGTGCACTGACACTAAGGTAAGGGAAGAGGAGAGAAATGTCATGTTTAAACACTAACCCTGCCTCACAGCTAACAGGAACACAACATGCATACATGCAGCTCGCTCAGGAATGTGTGGATCCTTCGTGGGGGACTGTGCAGTGCCATACAGACTGACCTTTCCTGACTGAAACGTTATCGCATGTCATGATTCTGCTGGAAGCCATCTGCCATGGACTCTTATGGCAGCACGTAGGGGTTCGAGACATCACAGCTCTCCTTCACTGGAATTCATCAGATTACTGCAGCCTGGTTTGGGACATGGTCTTCGGGCAACACGTTACACTCAATCAGACCAAAAGGTCTATAGTACGGAGTTACTGACACATCAGTTCTGTAGGTTATTAGTATATACCCCAAACCAGGGAATTGAGTGGATAAGGAATATTTCACAAGAGAACATGCTACAGTGATTTTATCATGGTTATGTGGTGTTGTAGGCATAATACGAAGCAGAGAAACAGCAAATAATAAAGGATTAATTAACAATAATCACAATAAACAATTCTTATGCAAAGTACAATAAACAGTTAATTAGCCAAACTATAGGATTAAAGCAACTTGCTGTATTAAGATATAAGAGTTAAATTCTAAGGTAACGGGTGCATATAATGGCAACTTTACAACAGCTTTGAATGTGGCTCATTCAGTCAGATTTTGGAGTCATAACTAGCTGTTTTTTTCCCCACAGTTTTCCTGACCAACCCCTGGGTGGCGCAATAAAGATTCTGATTGCCACTGGTTTCAGTCTCGATAAAGGCCCAAGTATACTTTGTTTTTCTGAATTCTAAATTGGATCGTACCCAGCTGACCACACTGCTTTCCTACGTATTCTTTTCTGACTTCCCGAGCGAATATTAATGCATTCAAAGCATGCGCACTACTATGTTTTGTGATACTCTTTAAGTAGTCAATGGGTGGTGCATGTGCCAATGATGCGCACAGATGAGAACAATGTCCAGAAAATCTGGGTGGCATGCAGTCAGGCCGCACAGCTGTGTTGGATGTCGAAGTTTGATTCACGCATACTGTTCGCAGAGCGATCAGCAACGCCGATAACTGAGGTTTAATTTTAGTTTTTTACATTGCTTCTTAAAGCTAGAGCGATCCAAATGGAGAACATCAACCATTTTAAGTGTTAGTTTGAGTAAAAATTATTACAGTTGTAACTCGTAACTAACTAACCTAAGGCTATCGTTTTATGTCATCTACACATACCTTAAAAAGACTCTAAAGTATCGGCACTATGGAGCTAAATATTATTTGTTGGCAATACACATAACATTCGCTAAAACGTACACCAGGGGCCTGGGTAGCTCAGCGAGTATTGACGCTGACTACCACCCCTGGAGTCCCGAGCTCGAATCCAGGATGTGCTGAGTGATTCCAGCCAAAGCAACCAAATTGGCCCGGTTGCTAGAGAGGGATATACACATGGGATAACCTCCTCGTGGTTCTCGCTCTCAATGGGGCACGTGGCAAGTTGTGCGTGGATCTCGGAGAACAGCATGCGCCTCTACATGTGGAGTCTTTGCAGTGTCATTCACAACAAGCCACGTGATAAGATGTGCGGATTGACTGTCTCAGAAGCGGAGACAACTCAGACTTGTCCTCTGCCACCCGGATTGAGGAGAGTAACTGCGCCACCACAAGGACCTACTAAGTAGTGGGAATTGGGGGGAAAAATAAAAACAAATGACGATGCAAGCAAAGAAACTGTAGACCACAAAATAAAATGTAAATAGGCTTTTGTTATTAATTGTAGCATTCTAGGAAACAGATGGATAAGTCCTGAAATAAATTTTACACAAATTCTCTCTATGTTGGGGTCCTGGTCACCATGTTGGGGTTTAGACTGTGACACTAAGACTGGAAGTGTTGGGAATCGAACATTTTCCTCTCAGAGTCATGACGTGATCTTTGTCATTCATACCATCAATTTATACGTAGTGTGAATTATGCTTCATATTGCTCTGTTTGTAGTACGATTTCACTCTGCGTATCATTGCAAAGCATTGATGTTGTGCTGTACTGCATGCTATTTGCAGACACAGGCCTGCCCACTTCAGTACACTGCTTGTATTGTCTGCCTTCTATTAGTCAGAGTACTCATGTTTAGAGTTTTGGCCTGTGCACACTCAAAAAACTGAAACACCCTGGTCAGGTCAAAGTCTGTCTCTGCTGGTTAGATTCAGAACAGTGGTTCATTGTAGCAGACATCTCTAGATCAAATATTGAATAGTGCCATAAACAGTCACTACTCCAAAGAAAAGCTTTTGAGGTCCAAAGTCCTGCAGTTCATCAGTCTGCTCTCTGCTCCAGGCCTGATGGTTTGGCTGTGCCTTTCTCTGTACGCAAGAGGTTCGCTTGACCTTTTGTGTTCGATGAAAACAATTTGTCATAAAAGGCTACACCCAAAGGGATCTGTTTCCAAGGGCATAACGATGAAGCAGATTTTCCCATGACTCCTGGTTTTCGCCTGTGTGGTGATCCTGATGTCATCTTAATTACCCTGAGCTACGGAAAAACCTTTGTGTGTCAATAGTGCGTCATCTCTTACGTTCAATGACTTGGCTGTGATTGGATTAGAAATTCAGCAGGGTCTAAAAGTCTGAGATCACTAGTGAGAAATGATTCTTTTTTCATTCAAGACAAATCACAAATTAGATCAGCAGGACTCAACATTAAGGATATTTTCTGCTGGACATGTGGTGCCAATAGTTCAGATTTTTATTTGCTATGCAAAATTTAAAATCGCCAAACACACACACAAAAAAAAGAAGTATATTTTATTATTAGCAATGTATTTTTGCATTATATGTGCCAGAAACTATATTTACCTTTTTATAATTATTATTACCATTTCTACTATTACAGTTTTTACTTTACATTTAAATATAAATAATTTTTAATATTTTGCTGGAATGCAAAGGGTTATGATATAAAACATTACTGATTTTCAATTTTCAACCCATTCTTACTTTGAGATGTCAAAACAATTAAATGCGGTTCTCAAAATCTTTGTTAGGAAGCTATACAATTTTAAAAATAGTGTGCAAGAGTAATGTTCAATAAATCACAGAAACCCAATTGTTGAGAATCCAGCAGTGCCCCAATGTCGCAAGTAAACGTTTTGTCGAAACAGCGGACCGTCCTCATTGTTTAGCCCTGATCAGCATAATATTTGAGTGAAAAGCTACATTGGCATGATTTTCAGAATTGTATTGTATTTAAGACCACTTTTTCCTTTAATGACAGCAGGAACCCAAGCTGGACTCCACACGTTTATGCAAAACCTGATAAGCAGCTTAACTTCAGAATGTCCCATAGAACACCTTGGACGCTTCAATGAAAGAAGGAAAGAAGACTTTTTGTACAAAGTTAATATGCTTTATGTCATAAATTTGCTTACATTTGGTTAGTGACCTAGAAATAGTAGAGATTTTAAATATTTCCTCTTCATATAATAATCATACCTTTTCATCTGTTTTACATTTTACAAAATTCCAAAACGATCATTTTTGGGTTTAAAAGAAGAAAAAAAAAAAATAATCTCATACTTTCTATGTGGTCTCAGACTTTTGGACCCCACTGTAGATTTGTCCATGATGAGACACTATAGTCACTGGACATGAATTTGGACTGAAGCCTTGCAGGACTCCCATTGTTTATGAACTGTAACTGAGACAAGATAATATTTTCTCAGCTCTTGTCTCAGCAGATCTGTATAATATGTGCTGTACTTGCATTTTTCTCTAACATTCGGCAAGCCGTTTACAAGAAACAGGCCTTGCCGTTGACCCACTTCTGTGTGGCTGTGTCTGGCGACAGCCCCTGCACCCCATCTGACTGACTGCAGCACAGCAACCCTCGGCCTCCCTGAACTGTGAGGAAAATAGGTCACCATGGCCCACTTTCTCGCTTTCTTCCCCAAAGAGAATGTGTGAAGATTGCTGTAGAGTTTGATCAGGCAGCTCAGCAAAAGAGAGAGAAAACAAATACAGCAGAGAGAGAGAGAGAGAGAGAGAGAGACTACCTTCATTAACCCCCATAATAATGCATGCTCTTCTCACATCAGAGGTGTATGAGGATCTTATCAGATGCCAGGAATGCAAGCAGCACATGCCTTAATTAAGCACAGCTCAAGACCCATCTGTGGCCAATTGAAAAAAAAAAAAAAAAGCACACATTGCATACACAATTCCTCTATCATTCACTACCAAAAATGACCTCATCAGCAAAACAATATTTTTAAAATTTCTTGTTTTTGGCCATAAATATCCAGAGAAATTATAGTCACACGAACAGAGCTTTGATAGCTATAACAAATTATTACACAGCTCTCTGGAACAATTGATTCCGATTGGTCAATCATGGCATTCTGAAATTATTTTTGTATAATGACCACTATACCGTATAAATTCATTGTTGTGCCAGGATTTCCTACATAACTGCTATTTTCACGAGTCTTGTCTCTCAGCAATTGCTTATTTAGTAGGAAAGCACAGTAACGCAGTAACTTGTCTCTACCAATCCTTTTAAGATATCTAAACTCTTGGCCGATACCGATCCAATATTAATTCTGTATTTTCCTTAATCAGTTTAGAATATCTGTACTTAACTCTGTGGAAGGTATTGGAGGTACTCTTATGTGTAAAAGAACACAAATCTCGAACTACAGATTCTTTTCTTTTATAAAATATATATTATAATAAAAACTAGAAGCCCCTTAAGAAAATCTTGACCGTTAAATCATCTACTGGATAATGTGGCAGCAAAATGAACAGGAAAGTCTTCAGAAAATAAGGCAGTTATCTTTTAAAATGTTTTTACCCAACTTGGATTCTTTTGTTTCCTTTAGTTGTAATAGAATACAACTCTGGTGTGGTCCCTTTTCAAACAAAAAAAAAAAACAAAAAAAAAAACACTCTCCCCAGTGCTTAATGCAATCAGAAACAGGTGTTAGACATTATTGCTCAAAGGTGTGTGTGCACCCTTCCTGCTTTCTCTCTCTCTCTGGACGAAGGCTTGACAACGCTGCCCCCCCATTAAAGTGTCAAGTTTATTTTGCGATAATGACAGGCTAACTGTACGTTATGATGTACTTCACATGCTTGAACTCTAAATTCTTTAGAGATTTCCAGACTTGCCTGTGTTTCTTTGGTGACAGTGTAGTGAGCCAATGATGTGCGTCTTCTCACTAAAGCCTGTGAAAGCCCTTTTTATGATGGCTGTAAGGTGAGAAAATGTTTCCAAACAACACATACAGATATTGATCGCTCTGAAACTGCCATCAAAACAAGCTATGTTGGTCTCAGACACATACAAAAAGTGATCTGAGAATTGTACCAGATTAAAACATGGACATCTGGCACATTTGTGTTAATGCATTTTAGTTTTAATCTCAGTGAAAATTGTGATCATAAAAGAAGTATTATTTATAAAATAATGAAAATAAAGACAACTAATGGTCAACCGATATTTAAAACGGTAGATTATGATATCTAGAGAGCAGTGTGATTGATCACAGATACCACTCTGATAAATACATAATATAACACACTCACGCCGCACACACACACACACGACAAGATATATGCAAACAAAAATGCTGGAATAAAAAAAAAAAAAACATTTTAATCAAGTCATGAAAAACATTGAAAACCGATTCCGAAATCAGTAGATTGAAAAGTGGGACTATCGTTTGTGTTAATCTGCCAAAACAACACGATTATCAGCAAATGTTCATCATTTCAGCCAAATATCTACCTTTATATACTGGCCTATTACTACAAACAACCACTAAAATAATGATACAGTTTACCCATAATAATGACTTTGTACAGCCTCAAGCCATTCTAAAAATGTATCACATGATGAGCTCAAATAAAAATCTATAAATGTATTACGTCATTTAACTTGGATCTTTCATCGACACCCATTCACTTCCCTGACAATTCTGCTCAACATCTGAGCTCCATGCAAACGCATCTGAAGGGCAACAACAAGCCACAGAATCAAACTGATCATTGACCTTATTAAACCCATTTAAGCTGTATTTAGGGCAAGCCATACCTTAATATAACCGTTGAGGGTAGCCCTGGACACAGAAACAGGTGGCTTAGAGAAGAGATCTGCTCTATTTGGGCCGTCTGGCATTTGTGACCGAATCAGATGTGTAAACGCACTTACACAAGTAGAGTAACAGCACATGTAAACATCCTCAACATGAACCAGATTCTGCACAGCCAGTATCTCATACGGAGTCATCCAGTCTCATAAGAGCACAAATGTAATACATTAGCTCATCCAAATATTCGCCGAAAGTTTGGCTTCATCTCAAGGTTTAGTTGAGCAGAACTGATTTTCCTATAACTTGGGAAAAATACCAACTCAGGCCACAGAGGCTTCATGAAAAAGACAAACTTTATTGGTCACGGTTTACTTGGGGGTAATGAACCTCGGATAGTGTCTATTGCCAGGGTTGGGCAATACATAGAATTACACAGGGTTCTCACTCTTTTCAAAGCACAATTTTTCAGGACATTTTTATGTGCCCAACGGTTGTGACATTTAAGCAAGAACACATGAGAGGTCATGGTGTTTATTGTGGTTATTGGATGTTATTCTTTCTGAATTTCATATTCGACAGATTAAATAAATGGAATTATTAAAATTGTCATATCAATTTCAATCAACTATCCTCAAATAAAACTAATTATTTTTATTAATGTCTTTTTTAAACATAACATTGAATAATTATTTGTATCAAATTAAGTGCTTTTATACACAATCCTCAAAGCACAATCTGAAACAACATGATACTATATTTTTGACAAATGAAGCGCTGCACAATAGAACATCACAAATGTCAGATATTGCTTTAATACTTGGGCTGAACAATCTGGACAAAAATTAGATTTGTGTTTATTTATTTTTAAATACTGCAATTGCAATTTGAACTTCAATATGATTATTAAAATTGAAATAAAATTAGTATGTGTTCCCCTTTGATGAGAATTAAGTCATGTGCAAACTTGCTCTACTGCTAGTAGTAATACGGTTCAGAAATATGTGTTCTCATTTTAGATATCTTAAAAAAAATAAATAAATAAATAAAAAATAAAAAAAAACCTCGCCACACCTTCACATTGTATCTGTTCATTGTGCACCTGTTCTAAGTTCAATACAATTTAGTTAAGCAAATCAATAGCATTTGTAGCATAGTGTTTATTACCACAAAAATAAATTTCAACTTGTCGAAAAATAAAAATATATAATATTTATTAAAAAACCCCAGTAAATACTCAGTTTCAAAATTATAGCCAAAAGATGTAAACATTGTGTGTGTTAACAGAGATTCTATCCCACTAATGTTAACACACATAATGTTTACATCGTGTCTATACTTTTGAAACCGTGTGTATTTTAATGTTTACAGACTGGGCCCCACTGACACAGACATTCCTAAGAGAGAGTTGTTTTAATTGCATCTATCATTTAAACTTCAGTAGCAACATCATTAACCATTATTCAAATAGTTTCCGTAACTCAGTTCAATCAGTCAGTTTCAGATGATCAATCCGATACTCAATTCAATGATTCATTCGCATCATCACACATTACAGTCTGCCATTTTTCATATATATTTTTATTTATTTGTATTTTATCCCCTTTTCTCCCCAATTTGGAATGCCTAATTCCCACTGCTTAGTAGGTCTTTGTGGTGGCGAGGTTACCTCATTCCGGGTGGCAGAGGACAAGTCTCAGTTGCTTCCGCTTCAGAGAAAGTCAATCCGCGCATCTGGTCACGTGGTTTGCTGTGTATGACTCACAGCATGCAACTCTCCGCGATGCGTGCACAACTTATCACGCGCCCCATTGTGAGAACTGCCAAGTGCGACCATGAGGAGGTTACCCTATGTGACTCTACCCTCCCTAGCTTCCCCACCCTTCCCAATTTGCTGGCTTAGGAGACCTGGCTGGAGTCACTCAGCACACCCTGGATTCAAACTCGTGACTCCAGGGGTGGTAGTTAGCATCAATACTCATCGAGCTACCCAGGCCCACTACCATTTTTAATACATTAAAATGTTTTAGTAAAAATAAATAAAAACCAGAGCAAACTGAAACCAGATAAAGTCACATTCATCATTCGTTCTTCATTTCTATGGTGCACAAAATCAATCACGAATCAACATTCAGAATGCTCAGAGCTGAAGCTGCTAATTCATAATACGAATGGTTAAATCTCACCCACACCTTCAGTGAAGTGTGACACATAAGCCCTCATCTGCATGGGGTCACATGACCGAATTCTGTTTTAGAGAGTTACTTAAAAGCTTTCAGGTCAGGTCCATCAGGTCAAGTTCACAGTGTTGCATTAATGCCAGTAAAGCTAGGTGCTGCCTCCATAAGCCTGAAACAGGACACAAGGACGTCTGTCTAAGGACATCTCCCAAATTACTGAAGGAGAACTGGCAGGTCCCCACTCAACTAATCAACGACTGATTGGGATGCAGCGAGTGTGTACACACTAGAGATGTTCAAAACCGCATATTTATAAAATCAACTAGTTGCTAGAATGTCAAAATTTGAACAAATTTCCTTTCTCCTTCACTCCTGTGTAACTCTGTGACAGGAGAGCAAATTAACAGCAGTCCATAATAATATATCACAGCATGCCATGCTGCATGAGCCATTAGAGAGTGTTTTGAGAGCAGGGACATGTGGTTGCATATCTTTCAAAATGTCACTACTGGCTGCACATGAGGGAAAGATAGATACACCCTACATCCAGTGGCTGGTGAGGTATCCCTTGTTGCCTGGCAACAGCTCAGCATGTTTTAACCCCTTAAGTAAGTCTTAAGTGATTCAGCAGGCCAGAGAGGGGTGTTCTGCTCCAAAAAGTGACAAGACTTTATTATTCATTGTGGTTTCTGTTTGCAGCTGTGTTTCCAAAAACACATGGAAACATAAAACTGCTCCACTGATCCTGACCCCCGAGCACTGCACGAAATGAGTCTTAGCAGAAATAGTCCCGTGACAGAGGTGGCGGTCCCATCAACAACAGCAGGAAGTACTTAGTTTTAAGGGTTGATAAATACAAAAGCCATAGGCCTAAAATCCATCTCGAGTGATCTGATCACAAGTGGTCAGGTGAGACAAATAGCCATTTACATACATCTCTAGTGACCACTCATGATCGGATTCCAGGAGGGTTGAATGCAATGTGGTCACCGCCTGCTGGACTGAGTTCTGCATACATTCAACTTTTGCTTAAAGAGACGTGACAACCTTTACAACTCCAGAATCACTAAAAGACTGGAATTTCATCTAGCAAAGCTTGTCTTCATATCTTCTAATGTAACTTGCGTCAAATAAAAGCAATGCACTAATTGTACTCTGGAGTAGAAAAACCCTCTTGAACCCATTTGCCAGGATCCCTTAACCTCCAGGTCTATCTCACCACAGGGCACAGTTGGATACAATAGTACAGCTGGCAGTTATTGGTCAGCCTGGTAGTAATTATATTACATTTACTGGGTGTTATACCAGTAGTTGTGATCATGTTTCTCAGGATCAGCAGCTTTCTTACTGTTTTACCAGGCAAAACTGTTTTAGAGGTGACCTATGAGCTTTTCATGTCCTATTTCTTTGCAGAATGTTCATCTAACAATAATAGAGCTAAATTAATGTTTAGTTCTAAACTAGCCCAGACAGTATCTACAGGCTTTTTTTGCATTTATTTTGGGGGAAAATCAGTGGAACTCTGCGGAATAGATTTACTAAATCCGAAAAATACAGAAACGTGGAAAAAATGTTACGTAACGTGCAAGTTTTACCGTATTGGTCAATTGGCGGGAGTGTTAAGGGTCACTACGGATGAATGTGTGGTGATGCTTGTTTGATCAGAGTTGCATCTTCCAGCAATCCTGCTTCGCAAATTCAGCAAACTATAAATCAATCAGAAAAAAAAAAAAAAAAAAATCAATCCATCTCTACAAATAAAAAAGCCCTGTCTTTATACCAAGACTGGGGGGGTCTGTATGTGCCTTGTATCTCATACTGTCTTACCCCTACAACCCATTTCACAGTCTTCATTCCTTCTTTTGGTTCACAAAACCTCTTATATTTTCAGCACCGGTGCTCACTTACGTTTAGGCTGATCCATAAAACAAAGATTCACTGCACAAGGAACTAAACATACACTCACTGTCCCTGAGCGGTCAACTGACCTGTTAATGAGTGTAAAGCGCTCATGGCTTCTATGGATTTACAACATGTTACACCATGCAAGCTTATATTACATGAGCTAAAACCACGTGTTTTAATCCACACTGAGGGTGTGCTCTGAAAACCCCACATTATGTTTTGGTATTCATCATAAACATTAAATATGACATGAGTTGAGGTTAATATTTAGGGAACTATTTTATGGTGATAACAAGCCAGGGCTGTTTTAACCACTTTCAGTGGGTTTAAAACATTTCATCCCCTCTGAGAAATTACCTTCACATTCATTTCTCTAGCAACGATAATATCATCCACAAACAAGCCAAGAATTGTTGTCTGTCTGCATTTCTCTCAACACTTCAGATTTCTCCAAATACTCTTGTAACATTGTAAAGGGAATAGTTTTACACTTGGACTGTAAGAAACTTATTATAGATGTGTTAGATGAAGTAGAGTATCTCCATTTGGACACAATCCTTGGATTTTTCCTCTTAATGATGACAAATTGTCCATCAATTAAACCAATTCAGTAATAGTAGTATACAATAAATGTACACATTATTAATATAGGGATAGTTCATACAAAAATGAAAATTCTCTTATCATTTACTCATCCACATGCCATCCCAGATGTGCATGACTTTCTTCTGCAGAAGATTTTTAGAAGAATATTTCAGCTCTGTAGATCCATACCATAAGTGAATGGTGGCCAGACCTTTCAAGCTCCAAAAATCACATAAACTCAACATTTAAGTAATACATACAACTCCAGTGGTTTAATATATGTATTCTGATGCGATAAAATCACTTTGGGTAAGAAACAGATCAATATTTCAGAATGTGAAAAAGGGACTTAGTAAAAAAGGACTTAAATATTGATCTATTTCTAACCCACACCTATTATATCATTTCTGAAGACATTGATTTAACAACCGGAGTCATATGGATTACTTTCATGCTGCCTTTATGTGATTTTTGGAGCTTGAAAGGTCTGGTCACCATTCACTTATTGTATGGACCTACAGAGCTGAAATATTCTTCTAACAATCTTCTACAGAAGAAAGTCATGCACATCTGGGATGACATGAGGGTCAGTAAATGATGAGTCAATTTAAAGCAATGAAACAATTCTGTGCAATTTCACAAAGTCGCTATTCAAACGCAAGCAAATTTGTGACATTGACAATGTTTATGGTGTTGTAGAAAAGATTGGATTTTCTTTCTTCCATTGAAGTACACACAATTATTTTTGGAACATTATTAAATCCAACCTAGTCTGGGATAAAATGGATCATCATGTCCATGTAAACTTGAGAACATGTAACTGAAGCAAAAGGCAGAAATACCAAATACAAAAAGAAAATTGTTAGGCTAATCAATTAAATTATGTTTTTTTTTTATTATTAAACTAGAAAAAAGCTAAATAGAAGCACTCACTGCATGTGTGTCAGCCAAACAAACTCTTCATTCATTACCGATGAAATTCATAAACTCATTTAATTCTACCTTCAATCCACTGACAAATCAAATGCTGAGGAAATGACATATCTTAGTACAAAACTCCTATGAAGTCTAAAACATGCTAACTAAGACTTGATCTCTTTAAATCACATGTATGCCGTGTCTCCTTGCAGTTCTATGGCCATTATTGAACGTTTCGGTAATTGTTTGGCTTTTCCTTGATGGACAAAGATTTCTGAGAGCACCTGAACCAACAATCCCCCCAAACTATGGCCTCCGCTTACCTTTAAACTTTAACCCTTGATCTCCTTAACTCCATTTTTATTGACTGAAGCCACAGGAAACCTTATGAAAAATATATATAAAAAAAAAATAAAAAATATGCAAAGTCCAAAATCAGTGGCATCAGCTCTTTCTAAATGAACTACAGTTACAAGCTCACTTAGCAAGGGAGGTCTTGCCCTAGAGAGATTAACCAGAGTATTGATGTTTATGTTGTACAGCTCTCAACCTTTGGGTCAGACACTTTATTAAGACATTTTAGAGTATTAATACCATGATGATTGAGAAATTAATGAAAGCTTTTGACTGTACATAAGCAAAGGATGACTGCAAGAGTAGTGCTAAAACTATCCAATATAAAGTGGGGTGAAAATACAACACAGCGAGCTTACGCCATATCCTTACTATATAAATATCAGATTATTGTATGTCTAATGGATCATACCGTATAGTGAAAAGTAATGATCACTACAATAAACCATATACCATAATAAACATAAGGCTGTTTTTACATTACAATCTTACATAGTAAAATACCTCATTTCAATGTGGCTTGGAAAAATGCAAAAGAGGAACAAAAGTAATATTTTATTAATCCAATATGTTTAAAGCTGCAACATCACAGATAAACAAAATGGAAACTAAATGACAGTAGCGACCACTGCGATACGGGGATGTTCAAACAAGACGCGTTCTTGCGTTCAGTTTGCACTATTTTTTTTAATTGCAGGTCGATGTACGGATGCGTCAGACGGACGCTGTCGCTTTTAAAGACGCCGTGTTAGTTAAAAACAGTTCAACTTTTAAAAACGCGTCTTCGTCGCCTTTGGACTCTATTTGGACATTTTTAACGAAAACCGTGTCCTGTTTGAAAGGCTCATTTACTGTCAGTGAGCGTCGGTTTTATTTCAGCACACCCACTTTCAGAATATACATAGTAAACATGAAGCTATCATGGTCTAATTTAATGGGGTCCTTCCAGCAGTTCAGATGGCATCTCATCGGCTCGACACACGTACCTGATTCCGCTCTCCGAGCCCTGAAAGACCTTTGGAAACGCGAGTGTTTCCTGCGCGTGGACGTGTGCTCTGAGCCACTCCGAATGGAAGTAGTAGAGTCCAAAAACTCATCGGGCAGTCCGGGCTCCGGCACCGACAATCTGGTCTGAGTGTGAACTGTGTGTTCTCGGAATCCGCGAGAACTCCGCAATTTTCACACTCCTCCTCCTCCTCCTCCTCTCTTGCTGTCTCGCCCGCCCTGACTGACTGAGTGAGCGAGTGAGCGCAGCTTAAAGCTACAGGAGGCGATTTTAATGTGCGCGTGTGCGTTCCGCAGAGGGAGGCATGCGTCAACTCACCTTACACTCTAGCAATTTGAGGAGAGGAGAGACTTAATGGCTTCTAGATACACTGTCTTTAATAAGCAGTAACTCATAACTTGTAAATTAAACATTTAAATTAAACTGCACATAAACATGTATTTACATTAACTATTATATAATGCATGACTCTTAATTATTAATATTAATATTTTTGGTTTTGGGGACATTTGATTAATTCATGATTGATGTAGGCATTGATGTTGCACTGAATTGCATATCAGCTTGATGTATTTACTATGTGTTACTTTCTATATTTTGATGCCATCTTCTGTAATTACTTGAAGCCGTAATGTATTTTTCTGTATTGAATAGTACTTTTAGTAGCTCTAAACTGTCTTGCAATTGAAAAATTTAAAGCAACAGAATTTGTTCCCTTTAGCTAGCATATAACAAATACAAGAGGCTTAAAATCAAGCTCTCTGTGAGGCTTTGTATCAGATGTCTTAATCAGTTTTAAGGATTTGAACTCCACATGCCGTTTATAAGTGAGGAGAGGGAGATTGTTTTAATTCCTAGACAGATTAACAATATTTCAAGTGGACGGTTTCAGCCTTTGGCCTTAAGCAAATGTCATCAGACTTTATTTGCTTCTCCCATGACTTCACTAATGCCTTATTGCTTTCGTCACCTCACCTCCCCGCAAGGACGTGCAGAACTGACAGCTTGGTATCTGTTGGCTGTCATAGAGTAATGAAACCTTTAAATGCACTGGGCAAACTTCACTTACCTCACTTACTCTTTCAGCAGGTCACTCCCACTCCCATAAGTGGGAGAATATTTAGTGCAAATACAATAGTTTCTAAATGCTATTAGTATGAAATTGATCTAGATGAAGCATCATCATTTTCTTTATGTGTCTGGATTGGTTACAGGTGCAGTGTGTAACTGTGTGATCCATTCACAGTGCCTTACATCCAGGATCTCTGAGACATATCTGATCAGCAGTTTTAGTGCTATCTTAACAAGTCGACATTTGAACTTAGGAGACCTTTCATCTTTGAACTTTGACCTTAAATACCACATGAATTTAGATACAATATCCTCCCTTCATTCCTACCCCTGCTCGAGCTGCCTGACCTGTGCTCTAAAGCTTTTCACATAACCATGGTTCATGGGACTTCAACCTTTGACCGCAGAAAACAGTTGTTTGGGTGTATAAGCATTGACTTCTTAGCCCGAGACAGAGCACTGGTATTAAAATGAATGGGGAAATTGGAACCCCCAATATGGCGGGTGTAGAAAAGGATGTCCTGCCACAGGTAAAAGAGCCAATTACTTTTTAGATCCAGAAATAACCTGTCAGTCAACTCGAGAATATGCATGCTCATTAGCTGGACCGGCCTGAAAATGTTTTTTTTTTTTTGCATGATCTGAGCTAAAGAAGCACAATTTATGATACCAATGTTGGCAGATTTTACTGCTGATTTGAAATATGTTCTTTTGGTCTTTCGCAATAAAGTAGATAGGAGCTGTATGTTTATGCAGCTTATATCCAAAATAGAAAATATCTACCCAGGCACGTTCCCAAGATAGCTGCAGAGTGGACTGACTTTCCTTGAAAGAGACTTTGGTATAAGTTTTTTCTTTTTTTTAAGTCATTCTATACAGACAATCAAGCTCAACCTATTTTAAAGAATTTAAACACGGTGCGAGAAAGACAACTTAACATGAACAACTGCAACTCAGTCTGTTGATAACCATCTTCAAAGCATCAAAGGTATTTAACAGATATTTGAGACTTAGTAAACCTGTACTGGCATGTTCTAAGGTTGAATCCAGTCACTTATTTTTCTTTTGCTTTTCCAAACAAAAATGTTTACATTTGTTATTTGTTAGTAATGCAAAACTTGTCAGAACCTGTTACCTTAAGAAAGAAAAGATCTCTTTAATTTCTCAATTGTGAGAAATATGCAATTGTACATGCTGTTCTGCTCTGTGTATGTGTTTCTGGCCTTCCACGTGTGTTCAGTTGACCCCAGATGCAGGCTGCAGTGCGCATGATAGCGAGTCAATATATTTAGCAACTGCTGACCGGTTTTCCTCTTTATCATGTTCCGCATACTTATTTCTGTGATCTGATTAAGGTCACACCCGTCCAACAAGGTCAACCGTAAGGCATCACGGCTGGAACATCTGTATAGGGCCTCCTTCCTGTACACCCATTTTCTCCCCCTTGACATTAGGCCTTATTACCGCTTTCCTATTGGCTGCTTATTGTCTAATGAAAAATATAAATTACATGCTTGCTCTAATAAACATTGAGTAGATTGAATACAGACCGACTGTGTGTGTTGTCGTTCTTTCTACTTCCTTCGCAAAGTCTCCATAGACTCAGACTCACGACTGCACATCACTGGGAACGAACATAGAAAGACGGGACAGGGGAATTGGAGATCGCGACTAGATCAAAAATATTCCTAACATCAATAGTAACTTGAAATGGATTCTTTCACTTAAGACACCCTAGTCTCGTGGACTTTGCAGGAACCTGCAAATGAAGGCCACGAGAACGCAAGTCCATATCAAGAGTGCCATTTGGGACTGAGCATAACTTTCACATACTTTTCACATACTTTTTGGCGATTCACATTATTTGTGCATATCACCACCTACTAGGCAGGAAGGATAATTTAAAGTAAAAAAGGACTTAAATCTGTTTCTCACCACACCTATCATATAACTTATAAAGACATGAATTTAACCACTGGAGTCATATGAATTACATTTATGGTGCCTTTATTTGTTTTTTTGGAGCTTCAACGTTTTGGTCACCATTCACTTGCATTGTGTGGACCTACTGAATAGAAATATTCTTCAAAAAAATCTTAATTTGTGTTCTGCTGAAGAAAGAATGTCATACAAATCTGGGGTGGCATTAGGGTTATTAAATTATGAGATAATTCTAATTTTTGGGTGAACTATCCGTTTAAGTCTACTGCAATATTTGAGCAACCTCTGAGCAACAAAAATGTATTTCGGGAATACAGCTACAGACCAAGCTATTTTGGGTGTTTAACATTATCAGATCATCATCAGAAGTTATTCATCCTATGATTAGCAGAATATTTCTGGATAAAATATTCACTTGATTTCCACCTACTAAACCCTCCACAAACATGACTTCATTTAGTGGTGTCTCAAAAAGGTTACAATACCAAACCTTGTATGACATTAACAGATCTAACTCTACTGTACAAAATGTTAGTTTAAATGCAATTTCATTCTCTTTTGTCATTATCGTGCTGGGAATATGACACAAACCTTTGGCAGTTTTTTTTTCTCTGGGTCTACAGGTCCACCAGGGTGCTCACAGCATTTGAACTCAGACGCCTGACTGTCTCAAGGGGAACAGACCTCTGTGTCAGAGGACATTAACCTTCGACCTCTTGCCCAATCCAGGCATTAACCTCTGTGTATCAGCCAGCCAGAGGAGAGGAGAGATGAGCGAGAACAAAAGAGAGGGAGATGAGAAAAGACTCTGTTGCAATATTTTGTGTTTTGGATGCTGGTCCCCATCAGCATTAGATCCTGGAGTGTTGCTGTCCCCACCATCTTTAAGGGTAGTTCACCCAAAAATTCATATTCTGTCATTATTTACACACCCTCATGTTGTTCCGAACCCATTTCACATTCTTTCTTCCATGGAACACAAAAGGAGATGTTAGGCAGAATGTTAGCCTCAGTCACAATTCACTTATAATGCATGTTCTTTCCTTACAATAAATGTGACCTCAATGATGAACCTCACTTGATCTCTTGAAACTCATATTACCTATAAGTTTAGAAACAAAAGAGTCTAAAGAGTGATTGTATTTCTGGTCTAAAGACATTTGTTACAGCAATTCTAATGGCTGAAGGGATATTTACTCTCTATCTCCTTAGATTTGTTAAACCCAGTTCGTGCCAAACCGACGAGGTCAAGAAAGGGCAGCAAGTCAAGTAGCTGAGATGTAAAATAAACAAGTGTCAAGTTTCTCCCTCGAGAGCTTTTCGCAAAACATCTATTCAAATCATATGCTGAACGCAAAACTCTGGAATTAAACTATTGCATGCACATTTAATGTTGATCTGCTCTGATCTGAACAACAGCTGAGAGGCTGCTGGAATTCCTACATTTCTTTTTTATATTGTTGGACAAGACTTGCTGTGACTGTATTGTTTTGTAAGAAAAACTAAAAAGATGATTGATGTTAGATATTTTTGCCACTCTTAGGCTACTTTCACTCTTGGTTCAATTGGATTGAACCCGAGTTCGTTTCCTCCCCCTGCCCACGATGGTCTCTGTTAATATCATATTATTTGAGTCCGAAGTGCAGTCCAAACATCAATGTGAGTACAAGCATAACTAGGTAACAACTCAAGAAAACATAATCTTCACAGTGTTAATGTAAGCTGTACTAAGCACATATGAGAAATGTATTATACCAAAATAATTGTGATCCGAAGCCTGTAATGATGCGAAATAAACGTCATCAATAGAGGTTCACTTCTGCGATTTGGAACGATTGCATTCATATCAGCAACGAACCGTACCAGAGTTCACATGAACCGTACCCCAGACCACCTTTTCAAGAGTGCAGTTCGCAAAGCAGTGTCAATGTTAGTGTGAAAGTACCCTTATTCGTAGAGATAGAAAAGAAAGGATCTTAAATGATGGAAAGAAGAGGGGGAATGGGATTGGGGAAAGCAGTAAGCCATATTTGAAATCGCAACACCTGCATGAGCACCAGTAAATGTAAAGCTTCCAAGGCTTCACAGCATTGTTGAGGATCTTCAAAGGCAAGCTTTCATTAAAAAAGTTTGTGTTTCTTTATCATAATCGGGGTGCTTGCTAATGCATGTACAAAACCCCACAAATGAATCAGGCTTTTCAAAAAACATTCTGTTAAACCGTCAGTAAATGACACAGGTGATCCCCACAGCTGCCAAAATCATGACCTAGATAAAGATGTATTCATATATGATCAGAGTAGCATGAAAACATAAGATTTAATATTCTGTTTTTGCAGGGCTCCAAATATACTTCTAAAAATAGCCTTCACAGGATTATCTCTTGAACAGGAAGCTTTTAGAGCATTCAGTAATGGATCATTCCAGGTTTTATTGTGAGTGTCACATTCTCTGGGATTCAAAGTTAGCCTCTTTCAGCTTCATGATATGTGTCAGAAAGAGGGTGGGAGGTGATTTCATCCCATTTTATCACTTTTTAAAGTATTTTTTCCCCCTAAAGCTCAGGCATGGAAAGACACAAAAAGGTTTTTTTCTCGAGGTGAGAGACGAGTTTCAGAACAGATCTTACAAATGTCTAAAACTCCTCAGATTTGCCAAAATACCGAAGTCTGCAATCAAACGAGAGATATCGATATAAACTAAAACATCAATCGTCAGATTCTTACCAGATTAAATAATCTGAGCCATGCTATCAACATTCATTTTATAGCTCAGTACTATTACTCAATGTTAAAAATGGTCTCGTTTGTGTCCATTTTTATTTCTCCAAGGGAATTTTAGTAGAAACATCTAAGATGAAGTTGATGCTTCAATGACACTGAGAACTTTTTTTTCTTGAGGTGCAAGACAACAACGTCTCTGATCACCGTCTCTGGTGCTTTCTTGTCATAAAAATGGTTTGCACCCCAGTGACTGGTGGCCAATAGAGTATTTACTTACATCTTCGGACTTTAACCTACATTCGCAGGCCTCTCAAACACTTTGGCTGTCTTTAACAAAGTTCAAAGGAAAGGTGAACCGGCTTGACAATATAAATAATCTTTTAATAAAACAAAAAGACACAAACATAAACACATTCAGGGCAGCTGCCCGTAACACACGCTCTCTCTCTCTCTCTCTCTCGAACTGCCGCCTCCGGTCGCCTTTATCCCTCCCGAGGGCTTGATTAGCATGATTAGGGGCCGGGTGTGCAGCATCATGACCCGGCCCCGCCCTCCTCCCTGCCACACTGTCACTTCTGTGTCTTTACTCAATTTTGAAATCTAGGTTGCCACTGGTGTATGTGTGTGTGTGTGTACATTTGAATAAGTATGCCGAAATCTAACAGAAGGACAAGTCCCGGCCTATCACAGGGAGGTGGTTTGTGGTCTATCCTTTCCTTGTGCATTCCAAGCGTGTCTTCTTGACCTACTTTGTGGTCTTTGGTTAATCTCTGTACGAGAGAGAGAGTGGTCTGGGAGGGGCTGCTTTGCTTTTCGTCTGCCTCATTTGACTATCAGATGAAAGGACAGAGCCCCTTGAAAAAACATTTCCAAGCAGACAGGGGATTTGAATGTGCCATCACAGCAATCTTGGTCATTGTTATTCTTGCTCCCTATGATCTTTGCCTACAGTGATATAAGCACCGGAATCTTATATGTCACATAAGATTCTATCCTCCTGCTGAATCCTATCTACCCTTGGACCCATAACAATTCTATTTGCTGAACAAACTTTTAATGGATACTTAGAACCTGATTAGAAATTGCACCATACGGAAATCTATTATTAATGTATTAAATAAACAAAATCACTTTTTTGACTCTAAATATTCTAGTTTTTTTTATTTTTAATTATCTCCACCTACGTTTTCCTATATTACATGTCAACCGTTTTTACATATTTTAATATTTCTTCCTATCTGATCTCACGAAAATGATGTGACTGTGGCAACATTTTTGCAAATTTATATTACGTGGTTCCTAACACACATTGCAGCAGATTCGAGGTGAAATGTCCACTGTATGGCGCTAAAAGAGAGTCAGATTTGAACACTTTATCGAGTTTTAAATCAACCTCTCATAACCTAACTGGTACAATACTGACTACCGCAAAATTTTATTTTGACTTGCCCCTATTTTTCTTTAAAAGAAAATACAAAAATCTGGTTTCCAGTGAGGCACCAATCCGTAAATGTTAAAATACTCACTATTTCAAACTTAAAGCCACAAGACATAAATAATATGTTTACATGATTTTAGTGTAATAAAATCACTTACTAACAATTTCTGTGTAAAGTTATAGCCAATTTTACTAATTCATTGCCATTCTATGATGTCAAAAAACCCTAAAATTACTGTAGAAATTATGATTTAAACAACTTTACAGCTCAAATAATACATGAAGAATTAACGTAGTTCTTTTATAATATTGTAAACCCCGCCTTTCTAGTATACTGTTACTTTGATTTTGCTTTTTTTTAACGAAAAGGCTGGATGAGTACAACTTTTTTTTTTGTAGTAAACAACATAATGCCCCAAATGCTGTCAATTGAGCTTAACTTGTATTAAACCCGGAATATTTCTTAAATATCACCAGGAAATTGCAGAGATACAGTACATACAATGAGCCATATAAAAATCTTTTAGCAATAATGTCGGTATAGTAACATGTTTCTATGAGTCTTGGTTGATTTCATCAGCTAAACTATCGACACCAAGGTCTGTGTCTGTATCCCCCTACTGCTTTGTTTTTCGGTGCAAAAAAGGTGTCTACCCTGAAAAAGGAATCTAAAACCAAAGTGATTGCATCTCAAATGCATTAAATTCAGTCAAACAATGATTATCTTTTTCACACTCAGCTACAGGCATAAACTGTCTGTGACTATTTAGCAATTCATTTTGGTTTACAATGTGGTCAATTATCACCTGCCACCAATAGTATACTTAAATCTTAAATGTAAAAATACAGACATTTTCTATATATATATTTCTCCGCCCCATAAAACAAACTGTTCTCAGCAGGTGACAAACAAACTCTAAAAAACATGTCATGTTGTGCCTGGCCTTGTTTCTAACTTAACATGCCATTCTCTTGAGGTCCCTTTGATATTGTTTGTAGGGCAGCCTTTTGTACAGAAAGCACAAATTTCCATGTGGACTTTGTCGTGCGTCAGAATCTTTCCAAATCGTGGTAAACAGGTAATAAAAAACACTATATCGGCTTACCAGAACAAACAGGGTTTTCCCAATGACACAGCTAAGAAAGCATCCTAGGTGAGATTTTATTACGCCGTGTTAAAAGGATTTAGTTATTCTGTCTCTCTTGTTGAAGACCTCTCGACGCCTTCATCTGTGTCAGATTGCTGATGCTAAGGTTGATAACGGATCTTGTTTGTTTAGAGCAAGAGTTACAGACCTCTGATTCAGTGTGAATGAAACAGAGGGAAGTTTAACTCTATATGGTGATCTCTTCTTTTAATGTGATAGTTCACCCAAAAAATTACATTTCTTGTCATTATTTACTTACCCTGATGTTGTTCCAAACCATATGCTGTTATCTTTTCCATACAACAACTGTTCATAAAGACTTGCCTATTTACAGTCTGTCCAGCTTTGAAAGCACATTTCCCAAACTGAAAAGTCAATATCTTCCCTCCGTTGTAGCTTGCAAATCAAATATGTCACATTTTGATGCATCATGTCATAGTGGACATCAGTGAAATCATCAAACATCATTGGTTCTTGGGGTAACTACTTCTTTAACACTCCTTTAACAAAGAGAGAGAAAGATGAAATATCGACAAATGTCTAACATGAAACGTACATTCAAAGGTCATGTCCTAATGAAGTTCTAGTAGGTCAAAATCAGCCTTTGACTTATAAACAGCCCAATCTGCATTGTTAGAATGAGACCCACCTGTTGGGGAAACTCAGCTGTCAGCGAGACACCCCCACTCTCCTCACCCAGTGAACTGATCAGAGGACAAAGAGAGACAACTCTGCAAGGTTACACTGTCTCTCTCTCTCTCTCTCCCTCTCTCTAGACTGGCATGCTCAGGGGGAGAAAGAGGGTGGGGGTGGAGGAAAGCGGACATGTACCCCCCGGGCACGTTTCCTCTGTTCCCACGGGGGCATTGACATTCAATTGCCCCTGTTTGCTCATTATCAGAGCAGCATGGAGGCTGTTTTAATAGGCTGTACACAGCACTGATAAAACCCTTCATTTCAAAGGGGGAAAGGAGTTCAGTCTGCAGTCCACAACATCCATCTCTCTCTCTGTGTTTATCTCTATCTCCCTCTCATCGTGTCTTTACTTCACACAAGCAGTGCAACACAACAAAGATCTCTCCCATTAGAAACAAGTGTTTACAGTCAGAACGTTTACATGCACTTTAAAAGTTCTATTCATCTTTTTAAAATGTCATGTAAGCGCTTTAATCTGACTGAAATTATACCACTACGATTTTTGCGAAGTCGGACTAACAGACTTAGATTATGGTCTACTTGCCTCGCTAACTGCCCTACTGCTAATACTCTGAAAGACGGAGGGGATGTGTGACATACTTTACCAGCACTTTCTCAGCTGCCGTCTCTCCTTCAAATATTCAATTACACATTGTATTGTATCATATATATATTTGAACAGCCAGTTTACTAATTTACTCACCCTCATGCCATCCCAGATGTGTATGACATTCTTTCTTCTTCTGAACACAAATTAAGATTTCAGAAGAATATTTCATGGGTACAAGAATTCTGAAGTTCCAAAAAGCATATAAAGGCAGTGTAAAAGTAATCCACATGACTACAGTGGTTAAATCCATCCCTTCTGAAAGGATATGATAAGAGTTTGGTGAGAAACATATAAATATCTTTTTAAAGATGTCTTTTTTTTTAAGATCAATTCCTACTTTCACATTCTTCTTCTTTTGTTTTGAAAATGTGCCTGCTTTGTGCATATTGCCACCTACTGGGAAGGAAGGAGAATTTATAGTAATAAAGGACTTAAACATTGATCTGTTTCTCATCCATACCTATCGTATCGCTTCTGAGGATTTAACTTCTGGAGTCTTATGGATTACTTTAACACTGCCTTTGTGTTATTTGAAACTTCAAAATGTTGGTACCCATTCACTCGCATTGTGAGGACCAACAGTGCTGAGATATATTTCTAAAAATCTTTGTTTGAGTTCAGCAGAAAAAAGAAAGTCATTCACATCTGGGATGGCATGAGGGTGAATAAATGAGAGAATTTTGATTTTTGTATGAACTATCCCTTTAACTATAAAGCTCCATAACACAACATAAGTAACTACTGCATTCTCAACACTGCCACAAGGGGCATTATATAGACCATTAGTGTGAACTATCTGCTTCTATGGTGAGTTTTCTCTTTTATTGCCCTGTCCCAAATGGCGCACTTCATGCAGACTTTCGGTCTCGTGGACTTAAATTGCGCGTGCTCGCTGAGTCTACGAGTCCGTAGGCCGTCCCATTTAGCATTTTAACGCTCTGAAGTGTGCTCAGCAACGCCCCCTTTGTACCCTTGAAGCGGTCTTCCGCGAAGCCCGCATAGATCCAGGCTTCACGCACTTCAAGTACCCAGGAGTCCTTGCGAAAGGCCAATCAGACAACTGGTGTGAAGAGCGCTTCAGCTCACGGACACAGACAATTGATAACATGGCTGAGAAGAAAATATTTAAGTGTAAGTATCATTATGGTTTTTATGACTGTGTACATTTTACCAGTTGTTACCTACAGTTTATACAAACATTATGGTCATCGACCAGTGGTTGATGTCTCAAACATAGTAATAGCGCTGAATAATAGGCTGATCGTATAACGATTCATTATATAGAACCGAATGGCAGGGCTTTACTGAGTCATATGTAAGTGAAGTATGGATATTTAAACCTGTAAATTAAAAACGACATAAAAAAAACAAGGTACACATAAAAAATATAAAATACATATATATATATATGTATATAAAGAAAAAAGAAAATTAAACAGTAAATCAAATAATAATGACTTATTGCATTAACGACTTTTGACAAGTTATATGTTTATCTACAAAGTCAATAACAGTTACTTGCTTACCCTTTCCTCCGTGCATAACATCAGCATTTGTATGCATGAAAAATAATCTTGTCTTCTACGACGTCGGAGCGTATAAATGTGATTTCTCTGCATGGCAAGCCATCTCGCAAACACAATAGTAAAAACAACAACAATAGGCAGCATATTTCCCCGAACCGAACCTGCAGCTCCTGTCCAACAATAACCATGCTTCACGATCGAGTCTGTCCCAAAAATACTTCTCAATGCGCCCTTGTGGACTTGCGCGAGGGGCCCTATAAGTCTGCACTACATGACGTCACCGAAGTGTGGACTCTGAGGAAGTCCACAAGTCCGGAGTGTGCCATTTGGGACAGGGCCTAAGTCAACCATAGCAAGTATGTCAGGGCAACAGTTTGAAAAGATTATTGCTGAGCAGGTAAGTTAAAGTCAGTATATTTATAGCAACTTACCTCAGAAATAACACAAACCTTTGAAGGTAACTTCAAATGCAGTGGCCAAACGTTCACATCTGCGTATGCGTACTTGTCTAAAGTACCTTTTTAGCTTTAAAGTGCATGTAAATGTACTAAGTGTGAATGCCCCCTAATGGATGTGCTCTAAATTTGTTGCTTAGCATTGTGTCAACACTCCCTTGTAGTGTTCATACTGTAGTGCTACTCATGCACTTGTAAAGCACTGCAGTCCCCGCTGTATTTCCAGTCCCTCTGGGACACTCACAAGGCTTATCCACTCAGGGAAATCACTCAGGATACGACACTGCGGATCAATGACTGCTGACTACTGCTACACAAGTACCACTTCCATGACACTGTGAAATCACTGATGGCAATTGTCTTTATGTATGTCTGAGTTGATTGGTTGACATCATTATATGCTTATACTTTATATTAAGCATTCTAGATTACTTCAATTAAAAATCTTAATGTTCTCTGTACATTTTATAGATTAAACAAATCGTATGAGATAGAATGCATTGACAGGACAGATACAAATGGAGTTTAAATGAGACACATCAACCTTGTGCTATAGTCAATAGCAGACGTGACCATCCATAGTGTTTCCCCACTGTTATCTGCGTCCTGGAAACAAATTTAGCCTCTGCTGCAGAATCCATGCACAAAGCTTTACATAAAATGTCAGTACAGCAAGGTTGCGCTTGCAAAATACCTGCAACATTTGGCCAAATACAAATATTGTAACTCCCCTATGATTTATGCTTCTTCAGATCTAACATATCAAATGTTGATGTAAGGATGACCTACTCACAACCTCTACGCGGCCGTCTGTGATTAAACAGCTCCCAACTGCTGAAAGCAAATTATGGAGAGTAGAGAGATAAAATATTCAGTCTGACCTTGAGATGGCCCTGCAACACCATCTCCTCTGAATAATCTACGGGTCACTAACTTTGTCCTTCACACAATGAAAATTTCACCCGCCCCTCACTCAGTCCTCTCTAACCGTCTCGCTCTGCTTCTCTGTCTGTGTTTATCTCAGTGTATCTCCTCTGCCTTAAAAGGAATAGTTCACACAAGAGTGTTCCACGAAAGAAAGAGAATCATATTAGTTTGGAACAACATTAAGGGTGGGTACACAAAAACAGAATTTAGGTGGGTGAAATATTCCTTTATACACAGACACAAACATCTGCAAACATTTTCCATGGACTTACAAGTAACTTCCAAGTAACTCCATTTCCTCAGTGTTCAGGTTTCATGACATGTCAGAACTTCAGCTGTTTCCTGTTCCTCTAAAAACATCTGCCACTGGGGCAACTCATACACAGTGTCATTACTGTACTCAGACCTGGCGTCCAGAGCTTCACTGCGATAGGAGTGAAATATCCTGCAGGGTGCTGGCAAGTGCATGTGGCTTTTGATGCATATAACAACTGCAAACCCTCTGCATCTGCTGGAAAATACTGATGTCTCAGCAGCATTGAGATATCAGTTATGCAGCATATGATTAGAGATTTGCACAAGGCCAGTGAAAACGCTTAGGTGATTCTGACGCAGATGGGAACTACACGAAAACATTTGAGTCCATCTTATAAACACTTGTGAGCAATAGTGTCATGAATTAGTCATTATGTTGAGACCATACACTAGCCAGGTCATATGGATGTATTAGCCTTGATTTGCTTTGTGCAAGGGTAAATAAACACATGTAGCCTTTAGTGAGTCTCATAGCCATATGGAAGCCAGCATCTGTCCTCTACTCTACAGTCAAACCCCACCTGATGGGGTCTGTCAGGGTGATTCAATCATAGTGCTATAGGACTAGTGATACAACAGTATACAAGGACAGAAAATAATCAGTTAGTAGTAATACCAATTAGTGGCAGTTAACTCCAGCAACTGTGTTTTCAAGTGTGGATTCCTGGCATGATTTAGTATCATTGGTTGCTACTGTTGATGTTTCCATTCATAACTGTGACCTTTAAGTGCAATGCTTGACACTCCTACCTCACGCAGATAGGAATCGCATGTGATCTGGAGAGGCTCACGGCTTAAAACTGATTTAATAATCATTAATCATTGGCACATACATTTGTCCCAAATATCATCTCTGCCAATATTTTGATGTTTGTACACACATACTGTATCAATCATAAATGCCATGCATCACCAAATGCCACAAAGTGTTTCCCATCACATCAAAGTCATTGAATAATTCATAATGTTTATTGTTTGTTTCTGTTTGTCATCTGAGAGGGCAAAAAAATGGAACAAATGTCCTGTATCATGGAGTGACGAATGTGAGCGAAACTAAATCAGCATTAAGAATTGTGTTGGGGAAACAACAAAAAAACTGTAGCTTAATGATTGCTGAAAGCATTATCAAATCAGCTGAAATATTTAATAAACAAACAATTTGTGTCACAAATCTGCAGTTTTCTGCACATTTCTGCACACACAGATTCCATATGGGCCTGCTCATAAGGAGTAGAACTACATTCAAGCTACTCTTTTGAACAAGTAGCTTGCTACATTACAATTTACTAATAAAAATGAGCTATGTAAGGTTTCAATATCTTTATAAATATATAACTCCCATTACATAAATGATAATTAATTAGAGCCATATTTTTCTGACACACAAAAAAAAAAACAATGAGGGGTTTTGAATGACCAGCCCATCTGGCACCAAAACCATGCCACGGTCGAAACCTCTGAGATCACATTTTTCCCCATTCTGAAGGTTGATGTGAACATTAACTGAAGCTCCTGGCCCATATCTGCATGATTTAAGCATTGCACTGCTGCCACATGATTGGCTGATTAGATAATCGCATGAATAAGTAGATGTACCTAATAAAGTGCTCAGTGAGTGTAAATAAAACATCCATATGAATTGATTTACTTGAATAAATAGCTCAGTGGTAAATACACTGGCTAACCTCTTTGTTTTCGCTATAATGAGATTCATTATTGGTGGGGTGCATGGTGAGTTGAGCAAGGATACCACGGTGGATGGCGTGAAGCCTCCACACGTGCTATGTCTCCGTGGCAACGCGCTACAAGCCACATGATAAAATGCAAGGGTTGACGGTCTCAGACGCGGAGGCAGCTGGGATTTGTCCTCTGCCACTTGGATTTAACGCGACCAAGAGGATTTAAATGCACTTTGGGATTTGGGCATGCCAAATTGGGAGAAAAAGGGAAAAATAAATAAATAAACTAAAACAAAAATGTAGTCGGTTGTGGTTATGAACAGCCACTCACAAAATGCACAAACCTGAAAAAGTCACTGATAAACCTCCCTGCCACCAGCTGCAAAAGAGTTAAAGATTTGTTGTATGTTCAGCGCAAAGTGAATAACCTTTGTGAATTATTTAGTGTATTGACCTCTGAAAGGTCATTTCCTGCTGGCAGAGAGTGTGCCAGCTGGTTTTCAGGTAACACATTCAAGGTCGCACGTTTCCCTTCGGTTCATAATGTATTTGTCAGTTGGTGTGGATGAGGGTGGCAAATCATTCACTTGATTAGCATGACCAATAAGGGTTCCCAAACATAATGAAGAGCACAGCACCGTAAGGAGATGTGTCAAATACCCCCACTGTCTCTCTCTCTCATACACACACACACACACTGGCTCTATTCTTGTTTTATTGTTCAGAGATGAAGGTTAAAATGCCTGCTGAACAAACAGAAAGGGCCAGACCCTGGGCACAGAAGACTGGCTGTGTTGGATCGCGGCGATACTCGGGTCCGCCACCACGGCCGCTCTGTGCCTCTCAGAGGGGTGAAAGTGCGACTAATTCATGACCAAGCTGTCACACGTAATCATGGAAGAAAGCTATAAGCCTTATTAGCACCAGTGTTTTGGCACGACGGTTGTATTATTAGACTGTTCGCTAGGTGAGATTGAGATGTCATAATGGACAGTTTAAATCTTTAAGACCTTTCAAAAACTAAAGAGTTTCATTATTGATTGCATTATATTAAACACAGATAATAGAAAAGCATTGCTGTACAGAGCAACAAGAGTGTCCGTCCTCTGTATGCTTGGCTCGATCTGCATGCAGAGGTTATTGTGAGGTCATATCCAGTACATAAACCAATGAGACAATAAGTATCATCACACACATATACACAAACATGTTAAAGCCATTTGTGCCAGTAACCCTGCGCCTATAGAGTGTGGAAAATGACAAGAACTTTTAAACTGGCCATGGATATGAATAGTACCTAAACTGGCAACAGTTTACAATAAGGTTTCATTTGTTAACATTAGTTAACAGCATTAGTTAACATGAACTACAAATGAACGATACTTTAACAACATTTATTAATCTTGGTTAATATTAATTTCAACATATGTTAACATTAGTTAATGCACTATAAACTATCAAGGAATAACTGTATTTTTATTAACTAACATTAACAAAGATTAATAAATGCTGTAAAAATATATTCATTGTTAGCTCATGATACCTAATGCATTAACTAATGTCAACAATTGGAACCTTGTTGTAAAGTGTTAAATCTCAAATCACCTTGTGAGGTCTGAAAAAAATCACACAAACTTACAATTAAGGAGGATCCTGAGCCATATCTACCTGAACATCTCTTTAAAAACCACTCAGAACACCTTAGCAACCACACACCAATTCCTTGGCAACCACTCACAACACCTTTGAAGCCCATTTATAAAACTTGAAAATCTTATTGACTTAAGTGGTAGTGTTTAGTTAGCATTGTATTCCTCTGGTTTTCATCTGATCATTGTCATCTTAGCCTTATAAAGTCATTGTACACAGACTCATGATAGATCAACGAGGGACATGCAGTAAAGGTCACTCAGCTGGAGAACAAGCTCTTACAGTGAGCTAAACTCTCTGACTACAGTTTGATTCATGAGCTCACCAACACACTGGCGTTTTATTTGATTTAGATGTAAGAAGATCTTTACAGAATGTAGAAATATTTGACCTTTTATGGGCTTCAAAATCAAATGTTATTGTCAAACTAATAATAATACTTTATAAATGTGTCTGGTCTCATTGTGCACAAATAATCTTTTCTAAGGAAAACAATATTTATATCTAGATATGACTTTACAATCTTTTATCAAAATGTAATGAGGTTCACTACCTCTGAAATGACCTTTCTTTCTGCTGACTCCAACTTAGACAGTGTGGGTGGGGAAAAATTATATTAAAGGGATAGTTCACCTAAAAATGAAAAAGTTCACTCTCATCATTTACTCACCCTCATGCCATTCCAGATGTGTATGACTTTATTTCTTCTGCTGAACAGAAACAATGTTTTTTAGAAGAATATCTCAGCTCTGTAGGTCCATACAATGTAAGTGAATGGTGAACAAACCTTTCAAGCTCCAAAAATCACACAAAGGCTGCATAAAAGTAATTCAAACGACTCCAGTGCTTTATTATATGTCGTCTGAAGCAATGCAATAATTTTGGATGAGAAACAGATCCTTTTTTTTTTTTTTATTACAATAAATCTCATATTTCACATTCAATTGAATTGGGGATTTATAGCAAAAGAAACTTATTAAGATTCAACATTATTGTCATTGTTCAGAGTACAGGTACAAAGCCAATGAAAAGCAGTTGTTTTCGCATATCCCAACTAAGCTGGGGTCAGAGTGCAGGGTCAGCCATGAAACAGCACCCTTGGAGCAGATAGGGTCAAGGGCCTTGCTCAAGGGCCCAACAGTGGTATCTTGGCGGTGCTGGGGCTTGAACCCTCGACCTTTTGGTCAGTAACCCAGAGCCTTAACTGCTGAGCCACCTCTGGCCCTTGATCTGTTTCCAGATCTGTATTTAATCACTTCAGTCATATGGATTACTTTTATGCAGCCTTTATTTGATTTTTGGAGCTTGAAAGGTTTGTTCACCATTCACATACATTGTATGGACCTACAGAGCTTAGATATTCTTCTAAAAACTTTGTTTCTGTTCAGCAGAAGAAAGAAAGTCATATACATCTGGGATGGCATGAGGGTGATTAAATAGTTAGAGGATTTTTATATTTGGTTGAACTATTTTTTTAACCAGTAATATCATAGCCCACTTTTTACAATCCAATCAAATACAGATGGATAAAATCAAGTACCGACCCTACATAATTTCCCACTAAAAATTGTTTCTCTTGGAAAAATGTCATATAATGCCAGTTACATGCATTGCAAATGATGTTTCGTGTTGTCTTTAATGTGTATTTGAGTTATGAGAGTATTCTTTTAACGCACAGGTCAGCTGAGAATAATTGACCATTTCCAGTGCAAATATAGTATCGGAGAACAGTAAATGTGCACTGTATAGCTTGTAGTAGTGACTATAATGATTATGCTGAATCTTCAGAGCTTCCTTAAGGGTCAGATGACAGTCGTAATGAAAACTGTTGACTGCTTTATTACACAAAAATTCTGCAGGTTGCTCTGTTTCGACATGTTTTCCCAAACAACACTGTCTCAGAGCTCACTTGAAACCAGACAGCCTATTGTAAAACCAAAGAAAACTGTATTGATTTGCCACTAACAGTGCAGTGACTCCCATTGATCAGGATTAAATACTTATTATTCAAGCTGACACAGACTGCAGGTCTCACTTATGGAGGTCTGACCAGTAAGGCTGGATATCGATACAGATTTCCCGTTTTGATACAATTCTGATTCACAAGCTCTAGATTTCAATTTCATTTGGTATGAAGGAAATCCTCTCTCAGCTGTCAAGTATACAGGTTACGTTCTAACTTGGTACATTAAGAAAATATGAATTATATTTCATGAAGTCAACTTTAAAGTAAAAGAAGGATCCTTCAAATGAAAATTGTGTATAATCAGAGAATCTATATTTTTTCTCAGTTATAAATAATAACTAATAATGTCTTAATGAACAAAAATGCAGCCACAGGCTTGCATTTTAAGTCTAGGCCTTCAGTGCCATACATGCCATTAAGAAAACACAGTTTCATAATTAATAAGACATAATACATTATGTGGCAGTCAACTAATAATACCAACTGACATTTTAAAAACACGTCCACACACGAAAGCCAGAACTTTGAAAGGACACTTAATGCTCAAGCAAGCCTAATTTTAACTGCAGCATGACTATTTTGTGAAATGAACGTCAAAAATAAAAAATGTTTCATATGAATCTATCAAGGAGGTCTATAATACCTGGAAAAATCTAACTAAAAATATTTGCTATTTAAATGTTGCTTGCATTATATTTTGTTTCGTCAGGGTACACAGTTATGCTGCGTTATATTCAATAGATGTGGGATGTTCCTACATGATATATCTACTAACCATAAATGCATTCCATTCCCCGATATTCGGAACTGCAACGCTCCTGTTAGCTTAGCAGGGGGTTGACGTCTCCTAGCAACCCAACTGATAAACAATGCTGCAGTGCTAGCATTTGTGCCTCAGGTGTACGATTATCAAAAGAGATTATAATGATTTATACACCTGTTTCTGCAGGCGTTTGTTAAACAGGCTTTAATATCATGTAATGTGGAAACAAACTTTATCGATATTACTTAATAAAGTGAATGTTTATCACTTACTTTGTATATCTTCCTGAGTGTCGACATCCGTTTGTGTGACATCATGCCCCTGCATCTCGGCGAAATTGGAGATGAGAATTTCTGCACGAGTCTACAAGTTGTAATTCTGACTTCATGCATTGCACTTTTCCTAGTAGGAAGTTGTAATATCCGACTTTCCGAGTTGAATGGAACGCAGCACTAGGCCTACATTTCAAAACTTAATCAGATGAATGACCAGCAGTCTAATTTCAGAATCAGCTTTATTGCCAATTATGATTAAACATACAATTTGTCTTGGTGACAGGAGCTTCCAGTGCACAACAATACAAAAAAAGCAGCAAGACTATAATAATATAGTCACCTTCCTAATATAATGTCTTAAGTCATTTTTTCAGAAATTTTAGGAGGCATTTCCCGCATTTCATGAGGAAATGATTTAGGCAAAAAATAAATAAATAAATAAATAAAACAATTACGTAGGACATTATTTTAGAAAGGTGACGGTGTATATATATACATAACATATACGTACATAAAAAAAAAATTATTTGTGTGTAATGGCAGAAGAGGATATGTTAGATAATATAAATTGACTAAACTGTGTATTGCACAGTTATTGCTCAATGGGGCGGCTTTAACTGTTTATGAGATGATAGCCTGTTCCTGTGGCTGACGGTCCTGGTGCTCAGAGCTCTGAAGCGTCAACCAGAAGGCAACAGTTCAAAAAGGTAATGGGCTATGTGAGTGGGATCCAGAGTGATTTTTACAGCCTTTTTCCTCAATCTGGAAGTGTACCGTTCTTGAAGGGGGGACAGGGGGCAACCAATAATCCGCTCAGCAGTCCGAACTGTCCTCTGCAGTCTTCTGATGTCTGATTTCGTAGCTGCACCAAACCAGACAGTTATTGAAGTGCAGAGGACAGACTCAATGACTGCGGAGTAGAACTGTATCAACGGCACCTGTGGCAGGTTGAACTTCCTCAGCTGGGGAAGGAAGAACAACCTCTGCTGGGCCTTTTTCACAATGGCGTCAATGTGTGTGTCTCCCACTTCAGGTCCTGTGAGATGGTAGTGCCCAGGAACCTGAATGACTCTACTGCTGCCACAGTGCTGTTTTGAATTGTGAGGGGGGTCAGTGTTGGAGTGTTCCTCCTTAAGTCCACAATCATCTCCACCGTTTTGAGCGTGTTCACCTCCAGGTGGTTATGATTGCACCAGTGAGCCAGCCGTTCAACCTCCTTTCTGTATGCAGACTCATCGTCATCTCGGATGAGGCCGATGACAGTGGTGTCATCTGCAAACTTCAGGAGCTTGACAGAGGGGTCCCTGGTGGTAACTTACACTTAGAGAAATCCTGATGTTGCTGTAACAATGCAAAAAGCACTTAACAATTTACTTGAAGTGAAAATCAGTCCTCCTTCCCTGTTTAATAAATTAAGCAATCACACAGTCATGCAGAACATCTCGTGTTTTTAAATCCAGAACCGGCTTGGCAATATAAATAATAGATTTAATGATAAAATTAAACAAAAGACACAAACACACACGACAGTCAACTGACAGTAAATGATCTCTCTCTCTCGTCGCACCACCTTCTGAGGTCAGCCTTTATCCCTCACGGTGAGTTAATTAGCCTGATAAGGGACCAGGTGTGTATAATCAGGACTCGGCCCCGCCCTCTGCCCTGTCACAATCCCTCAAAGCATAATTGCGTCACTCAAGGCCAGCTAGAAGGCCTCAACAAGGACATATCCTAAAGATCACACCTGATGAATCTGACAATCTGACTTAAGTTGCACATTCATTTGCACTGTTGAGGGATTCTGTAGAAATTCTGAAGGCCTGAGGTGGTGGAGCTCAGACACACACGCTGCTTCGGCTAACGAGCTCGGCTTCAGACATGCAATTTGTGAAAAAGTTGTTACACTTTGCTTGTAAGCATCAAGGAATAAATTCTGACTGGATAAACTTTTCGTTTTCTTTATTTGTTTGTAGATTAAATAAAAGTGGAAACATAGGCAAAAAGATGATTGAGAATGAAAGGATGAAAAATATTTGTTTGTTTGGCACATTAAGCCAGCAGAGAAGGCTTTGCTGGCCCTGAGAATTCGACACTGCAAAAATGGGGATAGAAAATAGCCTATAATTAAAAAAATACAACACAATATAATAACAATAGAAGCCATTGAAAAAGCTCTTCCATAACAAAAAACACAAATCGATACCCAGCCTTACTGGTCAGACCCCATAAGTGAGACCTATCTGCTGTCTATTTCAGCTTAAATAATATGTGTGTATGTGTTGTAGTCCAAGGGTTAATCCAGTCAAAATTCAGGACTTTGTTTGTCACCTTATTCTTTCTGCCCGGTGTGAGCTTGTGAGGAACAAAATCATTGCGCTAGAGTAAAATCACTTTGTTGAATACTTGAGACAGCCTCAGGCCCTCAAGCTTACCTGAGTTACATTTCATGCATCAGCAGCCTTAACAGAAACACAGTGAACTTACACACACAAACTCAGGCTTAACAACACTGGCAGTGTTCTCTACGTTTGCAACCTGTTCTGGCCTGGAGGGAATCTCCCAGTGCATACAAGAGCAGCACTGACCCTCATATGCAAAGCATGTTCTTGACAGTCAACTCTTGACTCAGATTGTCCTGCTAACAAACACAAAAACAGTGCTGTCGGTTCCACTCCGCTCTTTCTGACCACGCAATGTCAGCTGTGGAGGGACTACACAGGAAGCCAACGAGACATAAAACTGCCCAAATAAGGCATAACCCCAGACCTAGATGAACTCCTCACATGACAGACTGATCTCACAGGGAATTCAGCAACAGTAGGTCAAACGTTCTTTAACTAAACTCTGTCTGTGCTCACCAAAAAGTATAACGACTGCCGACAGCTCCAGTTTCCGGGTGAAATGTCCACAGAGTGGCACAAAAAGCGAGTTGTTTTTAGTTGCAAAGGATATAATTAACTCTACCCTCAAGGCCAAACCCCAACCTTAAAACTAACCGTCATTGGAATGAAAATGTAACTACCGTATCGTGCTTGCGATTGATTATGTGAACGCGATTACTTCCTATTTTCAACATGGGACGAGAACGCGTTTGACTAAGGCTGCTGACACAAAGTGCTATTTGTCGCGCCACAGCAGAAGGTAAACACATTTGAACTGATGGTAGAAGCTGCTTGTCGATATCAGGGTACTGGAAAATTTGATAGCTACATATTGACTTCCTGTGTGATCAGGTTGCACAACTCTGCCTATGCTGGATGGACAAAAACTCAATAATCTCCATTTTAGGATCAAAAACAAGGGTTTGATTCACTAAATGTACATATGCACATATTTGTGTGTAAAGCCTATGTACAAAAATGTAGTTTGCACTTACATTTTTTTTTTCTAAATTTAGGGTGAAATTTAAAGCCAATGCAAAAAAAATAAATAAAAATGTAATGTAAAATTACAGATTCCTGTTACCTTAGAAACATGTAGTAATCACATTTTCTTTTAAAGATATTATTATTATCAGATATTGAATACTGCCAGAGTCTTTACAGCAAGTCAGTCCACTGGCGGCCAACTTTGGAATGCTCCCGGGAAGACATTTCCAGTCCAGCTCCTACACACTTGAATGGGACAAAATGAAATCTCCAAAAGGCTGGTCAAAAGAATGATCAAAGAATATATTTCAAATCAGCAGTAAAACCGGACAACACTGGAATCATAAATTGTGCTTCTTTTCCTCAGATTATGAGGTTTTTGTGACACTTTTCCCGGCTTGTATAGTTAATGCGCATGCGTGTTCTCGAGTTGATTGACAGGCGATGTCTGTATCTAAAAGGTGATTGGCTCTTTTACTTGTAAGACTTCGGCAGGACTTCCTTTCTACATCAGTTGGGTGTTCCAATTTCTCCCATTCATTTAATTTATGTGGCCCATCTCTGTTAAATAGTCTCTGATATCGCATCCGCACTATGAGTGTTATTTTGTTATATTATATTATTACAGAAAATCCCAATCCTGATTATGCGGTCACATTCTTGTCCACTAACACATCGGTTAAGGGAAAGAAAAATCACAAATGAGATTTGTGTCTCAAGGAAGTTTTTCCTTCCAACTGAGAGGACATTTAAATTTTTGTCCTAAGAAAGGTCCTCATGTGTCTCATATTTTGGAAGCGATTTCAACAATTTCTGAAGCTGATGCTCAGTTTTGCCAATGTACTGTACTAAAGTCAGCCTTCGAAAGTCAGAGAGTTCAATATGATGTAATTTTCCATACCCAAACCAAATGATCTGGGCTATGCAACACAATAATTTTATTGCAACCTCATAGCAATTGAATTTTCATCAGTTGAGGAGAGGATTCTACCTTGCTTTACTTTCTAAACAGAGCCATATTCAAACATTTGGGCTCATCTAAACAAAACATCTAATGATATATGGAAAATAAAGTCTTGACTCATTTGAACTTCCCCTCTTAATTTACCTGTGAATTATCTGCTGGTGGCATACGAGTAAAATCGAGCTTAATGAGACAAAACGGTTAATTTACATGAATCATTACTCATTGTGTCCTTAACTTAACAACAGTGTAGTTTATCTATCTATCTATCTATCTATCTATCTATCTATCTATCTATCTATCTATCTATCTATCTATCTATCTATCTATCTATCTATCTATCTATCTATCTATCTATCTATCTATCTATCTATCTATCTATCTATCTATTTATCTATCTATCTATCTATCTATCTGACCGCCTGCTTCCCTCCATTAGGTAGCAACAAACCCCCGAATGCCAGGCCACAGCTGTGTCTGAGTGCATCTCATGTGTGTGTTGGGGGTCTCCATAGGGGATAATAGGCTGCCACGGGTGGCTATTTGTTAAACAATTGTAAAATGCAAATGCATGTATTCTCACATGCACTGTACTAACAAAAGACCCATATGAGAGGTCATCCATGCTGTCAGGGAGAGGGCAGCAGGGTCTGCTTTTATAGGAACCTTCCGGGTTGTGTACAAGTTAAGCTCAGTCGACAGCATTTGTGGCATAATGTTGATTACCAAAAAAAAAAAAAATATTCTACTTGTTCCTCCTTTTCTTTAAACAAAGCAAAAATCGAGGTTCCAGTGAGGCACTTACAATGGAAGTGAAGGGGGACAATTATAACATAGAAATACTCACTATTTCAAAAGTATAACCCCAAAACAGAAAGGATATGTGTGTAAACATGATTTTAGTGTGATAAAATCACTTATGAACCTTTTCTGTGTGAAGTTATAGCCAATTTTACAATTTCGTTACCATGACAATGTAATGTCAACAAATCCTGAAACGACTGTAAAAATGACAATTTGAAAAACTTTACAGCTCAAATAATACTAAAGTTTTAACAGAAGAAGGAATGCAAGTGCTTTTATACAATTATAAGCATCACATTTCTGTGTTTAAACCCTCCATAAAATTGGCCCCATTCACTTCCATTGTAAGTTCTTCACTGTAACCTCGGTTTTTCCTTTTTTTAAAGAAACGGAGGAACGACATGAAATTAATTTCTGTGGTAATCAACATTATGCCAGAAATGCTGTCGATTGAATTTATCTTGAATTGAGCCCAGAACATTCCTTTAAGAAACATAGATGCCATTGTTACCATTTAACTGGCAGAAACATCACCTCTTCTGATTATATAGACACGACAAGAGATTTATGAGCACAGCTGGGAACATCAGTCACTGCCTGGCCCTTTTTTAATGCTGATTTTGGCAAAGAATGCAAGAAAGCTTGCAATCATTTGAGGTAGATTGCAAATTTTTTCTTTTCTCTGAGCAGATTTAGATATTTTGATTGAGTATCAGATAGAAAGGGCTTTTCAAAAACATTCTCTCCAGAATGTTAGCGTGTCCGTATTTGTTGATTTGACACCATACCCGACTGCCGAGCGCAAAGATTACAAGGTGACCTGGTTTCCTTTTTCTTGGTTTTTGGCAAGAGATGATTTTGTGTGGCACAGGATCACCCTAATATTTGACAACTTGCTCTCCTTCTTCGTCGTCCTCTCCTCCGTCCTCAGCTTTGTTTGTGTTTTTGTTCTCTTATCTCTCTCCGGCTCTGTTGTCCCCTGAAGCTGTCTAAGCCATCGCTTCGTCCTTGTGCTGCCAAAAAGAAAGCTGAAGGATTGGCTGGCACTTTTAACTGTTTGCAAAACTCCTACACTGGAAAGTAGGGCACCGACCAATGGCGTCTGATAACATCTCATAATCATCTGGAGCTTCACCAGCCATGTTGTTCATACTTTAGTTGTTTGTGAAGTGATGATAAAAATAAGAGAGATAAGTCATAATAAATAGGACAAAAGATTTTATTTTGAGGCTAATTTTGATTTTAATGTAGTCAAATCAACAAAATGCTCTGTTTCATAAATTAATAATTCCTTTGAGATTTTTTGAGTATTTTTTAATGATTTGGTTGAACTGGTTGGCAAAGTTTTGGTGAATTACTCAAATAATGTTGTAGTGAATTACTCGAATAATGCTGAACTTAATTAGAAAAAATATTCTTCAAAACTAAAATGGGTGATTATGTGGTGACGTATCAACCGATAGAAATTTTCAAGTACCGTAGTTATGCAAAATTATATTGTCTGATAGGAAATGCACATTCCATCAGAGATTATTTAGCTCGAGATGGAGCACTTGTATTAAAATTAATGGGAGAAATTGAAAGTTCGCTGTCTTTTTCTGCATTTTGCGGTGCCGTTTTGTGGTCCGTTCTGCATAACGGGGTGGCTCATTTTAGCTTATCGTGGCCCATTCAGCCCGCTCGGTTCTCCCGATGGCCAGTCCGCACTTGATTGCCCCAAAGTGCGTCGGCCCACCGGGAAAATGCCCGGTATGCCAGATTACCAGTCCAGCCCTGTCTGAGCTACAGAACCACAATTTATGATACCATTGTTGTCAGATTTAACTGCTGATTTGAAATATGTTCTTTGATCGTAACCTACCATTTTGGATATTTCTGTCTTTCCCCATTCAAGTAGAATGGAGTTGTACTTTCATGCTGCTTAAATCCACAGAAAACGCGTAGCTGTCCGGCAGCGTTCCAGACATGACTGCCAAGTGGATTGACATGCCTTAACCTCGTCCAACCCTGTGTACATATGCGTGGACATTGCATTTTGGCTTAGCTATACGTCACGCATAATTTAAATTCATTTAAACTGACTGATATCAGTTCAGCAGACTCTGTGCTGTCAGTAAAGGGTTAAACTTTAGATGGACAGAGTTAAATTACAAACCACAGCGGAGTTTGTATTTGGGAGAACTGCCAACAAAACTGCATCTTTCAAACTGTTCTGAAACCATTGCAGACAGACAGCACACTGGAGGTTAAGTCATTCACTAAATAGGGAGCAAGGGAGCATCCTGAGCTCTCTATGCAGCATAAGTGCATTCAATCTAAATTTCCAGTTTCAGGCTGCAGATGATATTTGGACCACTCAACATGTTTGGCAGACATGGGAAAATTGTAATCAGTACATAGATTCAGAACTTGTTTTAACATGTTTGGCAGTAATTGGATGATGCTGGCAGTTACTTTGAATCAGAATGAATAAATCTAATTTCTGATGTAATGTCTGTAACATCTCAAAAACATGAATAACCAACCCTCCTGGAAATAAAATAAAATGTTTGATAAAAAATATGACTTTCTATAGCTTTGTCTTACTTTAAATTTCACAACTTAGTCCCATTGTACACTTATGTTGCCACCAGTTTTTAGGAAAACGATTTGCTCTAGAATGTTTTTATTTTTTATTTTGGCATGTTAATTTAGGTGCTACTAGTTACAAATCAAAAAGGGAAATGGAAAATGCACACAGCAGTCATGTTCGGCTCTCAGGAGGTTAAAAGGGACTTATAAATAAATAAATAATCATTATAGATTTTAATCATTGTATTATTGTATCTCATTAGCTACATTTGCGTTATGTTGCATTAAAAGGGGCCTTTTTCTCACAGTCTTCTAGGATGAGAGCGTGCTGAAAAGCATCAGGAGTTACTAAAAGAACACCCTTGTCAACTGTGCATTTAAATCTAGTATATAGTCACCAAAAGGTTTCTAGTATCCAAAAAACAAATATGTGATGAAGGGGTTTGCTTCAAAAGCAAAGCAAATGCTTATAGGTTTAAATTAAAAGGGGGAACCTTAATTTTTTGCTTATATAAATACATAATTTCTCATTAAAAATAATATTATATTTTTTAATACATTTGTTTAATTGCAATGGGCATGAAAGGTCTACCAGTAATTTAGACATAGTTTTAAATAAATAAATAAAAACTTTCAGTATTTTTCAATAGTTAATGAATATATCTCCATAAACATTTTTATATTGTGATATAAATATCGTTATCAACCATACATTTTAAGAATATCGCAATATACAATTTTTTCACATTATATCGCCCACCCCTAAAACAAATGATTCACTAAAACAAATCAGTGAATTGTTTGTTTTTTAACCATTCATTAAAGTGCATCATCTGAATGAACTAAATCATTAAATTGCATCAGACTTCATAAATCTATTTGTATGCACACACACAATGAAGGACATTTTAAGATTCACACAAATAACAGACTTTAGAAACAACGGAAGCCAACTCATCCCACACAGAAAGGCCATGGAGAGATAGCAAAACCTGCTCGTCCTCATGAGGGTTGTAAAAATGTATGTGCCCTTTTGGCTTTGCTGGCACTGACCTCCACATCAGACACAGAGTGATGGCTGCAGTTTTACAGCACGTCCAAGGCCTAACCGCCTGAGTTTGAACATTTATCATGGATTCCTCAGAGGGCATTTCACTTGGATGCTGCACAGAAACTAATAATGCAGCTTGTTTTGTCTGAAGGGTATCTCATGATTTTTAACTAGCGCTAGACAGCATGAAGCACAATCAACTCTTGACGGTAGCAAACAAATAGGCATTTTGGGAAATCAACATCTTCTAAAACTATTCCTTCCTCAATAGAAGCAATGAGAGCCTTTATCACATGCCTGGAAATAATTAGTTTTTCCCCCCTTTGCCATTTCGTTGTTAGCTGATTATAACAGTGGTCTCTGGTGAATTCTTATTAGGGTGTATTGACCTTGAGAAAGCACACGCACCGTTGACAACTTACCTAAGACCGAACATGCTTTTAGAATCCTTCTCGCTTCGTCTACTTTCATCAACTGAAGCAAAATAACAGTGGACGTTCAGGAAATATGGGTAAAAAAGGAATGTTAGGAGGTGTTGGAAGAACAAGATGTCTCCTGATACACCCAATCCTCCAGCGTATATTCCCCACAGTCTAACCTCCATCCTGGGCTTCATCCACTGATTCTAGACTATGCCCTTTACAAATACACTACATGGCCATCTAGCTGCTACCTCCATCTCTATGGACATCATGGATAAACAAAATCAATGTCAAGTCAGGTCTGCTTTTTTCCTCTTGAATGAATATGCAACAAGGTAACCTATTCCCTGGAGACAAAAGAGATGACATCAATCGCTTCCAAAACTCTATTTTCACGTTAATCTAGTTGAAGCAGTGTTTTCTCGTTTTGCGTCAGTTTTTGTACTTAGGTGAGAATGAGTGTTCTGCCCTCCTCGGGGTTTAAGGGTTCTACACTACACCATTGATGCCAAATATGCCAGTGGAATAAGCACAATGCAATTTATAATTGAAGAATCAATGCAGAATTCCGACATGGGCGCTACTAAAACCGCTTTTCCGCCGGCTTTCCAAATTCTTGAGAAGAATGGTTCTGTGTTGACCAGAAAATAGGTTTAACAGTCAATCCTATTAAAGTACACATGGAAACAATTACAGTATGCAGTTGAAGACCGACCGTAGAGGAATAACTAGGACTAGCGCAATAACACACATGGTGGGAATTAGACCCGGGAGTAGCAGACTTTGCAGCAGCTGACAGTCTTTTGCCAAAGGTTGGGATATTACCCTGCACTCTGACTGATGGGTCCTAATTTCTGCCTGGCTTCAAAGTAACAGACCTCTGTAATTGATAGAGACTCTTTAGATGTTTGTACATCTGGGGAAAATGTTCTCCTTATTAATTTTCTCACATTAGCCCTGCTGAGATTTCTTATTTTGACAGCAATATTCACATTGTTATCAACCATTCTGTATTTTATGCTGATAGGCAATGGTTTAATTGCTTGAAACACTTACAAAAATGTACCATGGTTCAGTATTAACATACTGTCTTTTTTTGTACATAGTAATGTCACCTATTCTTCTACCATGGCATTCTTTGAAAAACCTTGGAGTGCCATGTAAATACCATGATGAATCATTGTATACCATGGTATATCTATAAGTACTATAGTATTACCTTCTAGTACCACCACAATATGGTGTTGTAGGGACATTCAGACAAATAAGGATGTCCCTGGTGATAAAAATGAGAAAGCTTTTTAAAATCTAGTTCAAATAGACGTGTCAATTCAAAAACATGTAATTTTTGTGTCCAATTTGGTTTCATAATTTTATTCAACAAAAAAATTATTTAATGACTTTAAAAATGTCATGTGGTATAAACATCAAGTAAAATATATGAATATACTTTCCTTGAACCATGAGAATGTACACAACGTAATAATTAATCATAATGAAAAAATTGTTTTTTGAAAAAAAAAATTTCAAAGTAAAATTTTTTTTTTTTTTTACAAATATCATGATTTCTTTCAGTCAAGAATATCAAGAAGTTTTCTCAGGGTTACTGACCAAATTTAACTTTTCATAACATTTTCAAAATATCTTTCAAAATAGTTTTTTAAACCACACAGTCTTGAGGGTGTAAAGGCATAAAAATATCACATAACAACAAAATGGCAACCTAAATGTTGGTTGCACCACATGACTTTGATTTTAAATATTAATAATATTTTAAAACAAAATAGTTTCACTGCTTATTTTTTTTTTTTAAAGAAATAATAATTATAAAAGTATAAATATATTTTTTAAGAATTTCAGCATTTAATGAGAATTGTATTTATTTATTTATTTATTTATTGCTGTGTCTCTGGACAGTAACACCACATAAAAATTTGTGCAAATTGCATGTTTTATGTATTTTTGAATATCTTAATAGATCTGGATGGAAACAAAATGAGCGTCACATAACTAACCTCTATGAAAAACTTGGGCATGTCCATCTATTCCTGTCAATCACAACACAAGGTTATAAACGGCTGCTTACCTAAATCCTGTGACAATTCTCTCCACCACCCCAACTCCACCTCTACTTTTATTCATTTCTATTATGTATTTAATGTTATATAATCTTCATTAATTATGTAGTTCAGAGGGAATTTAGCACTCGAGTTGAGTCTCACGCATGCTCAAGCCCTCTATCACGGTCTACAACCTAAATATATTTACTTTTATCTAGGATTATATGAAAATAATGTATACTCATGAAATTGTTTTCTACAAATCCTTGTCTGGCAAAAAAGTCCATCCAAAATTGTTCAGTCTCTGTGCAAATGCCACCAGAATATGATTTTAAACTCAAAACACACAAAACTCTTCCATCATCTACATATTCTGCTAAATAAATGTTGCTTAAAGTAAAGAGCAATAAATAAATAAACCTATAATTGTTCTAAGTCTTTAAAATACACACAGAAAGGAGCCTGAAGCTTCTTACACTGATACTTGTAAAAAAGGAAACAACAGGCAAAAATAGACCAATTAAAGGAGAACAAGCATTGAATGGGCTTTGTCATCATTAAAAGGGGACACTTTTATGGCGCCTGCTTGCACCCTCTGGAATTAGCCTTACTGTTGGCAGCCCGCTGGGAATGAAAGGGCAACTCATGGCTCAGGGTCACTAGAGGTCATGGGTCACTAAAAGGGCAGTAAGAATCCTGCAGACATGCACACACATACACGGTCGAGTACCTAACTTACCCAAACTTCAGAAGTGTTCTCCCCCACCCCCCAGCTCAAAACAGCCTAAGCTGATTATCTGGTGTCCCAGCCTGGACAAGCTGTTTTGTTGGCTTGTTTTTGAGGGGTTTTGTCCACTTTTCAGCTGGTCAGGCTGGGAGACCAGCAAACCATCAAATGTGATGTGATCACATGGATTTATGACTACCTCCGAATGAAGTTTGAGTGATCAGACTACGGAACATTTAAACCATATTTGCACGTGGATTTAGCACTGACCACTTGTAATCGGATCAACGGAGACGGTTTTAATAGTGGGTGTAAACAGGGTCAAACATGCCTTTTAAAACCTATGAAATACAACAAAAAAAGCAATGGAACATCAAAGCAAAATCTAAACAACTCTAAATGAAATGAAGTGTGAAAACGCTGATCAAAAACTGACAATCATTTTGTCTTTGGCTTGATTAGAGGGGTGAATGCAGGCCTGAGGACAGACGCTGTTGACTGACATTTGAGTGTGCGGAATGACGTGCGCGTCCCACCCTGTGGCAGAGTCACCACGGTGACCGCAACTGTCAGATGCACGTCACACTCCGCATGCCATCCTGAGACAAGTGGCCCTCCCTGAAAAACACACATGAGACCTACACTTATCCAAGCAGAACTAAAGCTTTCATGGAGCCAAAGGTTTGACCACTGTAGGGCAGATGGCATGTGTCAGAGCAGATCAGCTCTCTGTAGTCTTGTAGCACTAGAGTGAATAAATGACTTGAACAAATATGATGGAAATGTGTTGCCGTAACCCCTCCCCAAAACACACCTCATCTTAAAGAGGTTACACTTTAAAATGGACAATTGCTGCAAATTGGAATCATCTCTAATTAAGAGCAGGATCACAGGTGAGCAGTAAAAACACTTTATTAACCTCTGATGGAAAATGTAAAGCATATGACATGGGCTGTGTTTGTATGACATATTACTACATAAATTAATTAAAAGTGTTATCAGTTATCATTTCAGAAAAATTTATATTTTCCATTTTGTATGAAATGTTGTGACCCCGCAGCCACATGCGCAGTAGCGGTTTTAACCACCGAGCAAACCACGCAAATGTGTGGAGCCCCGGACGTCGAGAGGGCCCCCAACCCGGTAGGATATCCATGCAAAAAATGCTTGAGGTGATGTTGTTCTGGGTACACTCGCGGACACGCCATTGTCAGCACTCTCAGAGTAGTTCACCTTAGAAGCTGCCGGGTTTAGGTCAGCAGGACTTTGGATTTGTAATTTCTGAAAATATATATATAGCCCTTCCGAACTTGTTTCACTCACACGCTCAGATACGCACGAATGGATGAGTTTGTACAGTGTAAGTATAGCATTTATTATTTTTTTGTTTCCCGCCCCTTGTCCCCTTCCTCATCCAGGTAGACAGGGATGACCTGCCGGCAGACAGGGCAGAAGGCACGCCCCCCCTAGGGAAAGACAGGGTGGGGGTGGGGGGGTTACGTCATGCCGGGGCTCCCCAGCCTGAGAGAACGAGGGAGGAATGTGGCAGGGCGAAGGGCGTGGTGGGGTCGTGATTCCACACACTAGGCCCCTAATCAGGCTAATCAAGCCTCCGAGAGGGATAAGGGCCGACCGGAGATGGCAGTGCGACAGAGAGAGAGTTACGTGCAGCTGTCTGACACCTGTGTGTGTTTGTCTTTTGGTTAAGTTTTATATGAAACTATTATTTATATTATCTAGCCGGTTCTCGCCTCCTCCTCTCCCTTTAATCCCTTTACGAGAGCTAAATAAACGGCAATGTTTTTCCCCTTCTGCTCTAGTGTGCTGAGGGGCCGACATGCCTTGTGTGTTTACTGTTACTGTTATGAATGTTGCCTACGATGCTTACAAAAAATACAGCCTTTTGCAACATGGTGAACAATACACTGCAGCATCTGAATATAAGCTCCAGGTTAAAGTAAAAATAATACTATAATACTATTGAATACAACTAATCCTCAAAGTAATAATAATAATACTGTATCATGTTATAATGACAAACTGGACAACAATAAATAATTGATGGGTTATAATATTAATTAATACCAACTAAATTCCAAAATATTACTGGGTGAATTAGTAGGTGTTGCACACCCTATTCACAAAAAAAAAAAAAAAAAAAATATATGTTTTTGTACAAATATATGTAGGTAAATATTGCTTTTTTTATCTGTGGAAAAACAGGAAAACATGCATTAATTACATTTAACTAGATTTTTATTTCATTATAAATTTTTATATATGTACGACTTATAGGACGGATTTAAAATTATGATTTAAAATACATTTAATGAAACTTTTTAAGCAAAAATCTTCCAAATGGGGCCCTGGGTTGGTCGGTTGATTGGGGCCTCAGAAATCATAAACCCGCCCCTGCACATGCGTGGACGTTGTATTTTGGCTCACTGTACACAACGCATAGTTAAATTAATTTAAAACCGACTGATCTCAGTTCAGGAGACTCTGTGATGTCAGAAAAGGGTCAAACTTTCAACACAGGAAATCATGTGACAAAACAACATGGCGCCAACCACAGCGGAGTTTGTCTTTGGGAGAAATACATAACAAAAATCTTTTTTTACATTAAATCCTGTTTGAGTCAAAAGATCTCTAGTATCATCCAATATGCCATTTAAAAAATATATATATATTTATCACGAAACGCCACGCTGCTAAACACTAATGTGTTCTTTAGCGCATTTTTTCCTTGGAAGTTTTATATTTACTGTGCATTATCACATTGAGAATAAATGGATCCATCCAAAAGCTGTAAAATGTTGCTTTCAGAGGCTTTATATGGAGTTAGACCAGTTTTCAGACCAGTGCAGACAGACAGCACACTGGAGGTTAAATCATTCACTAAATAGGGAGAAAGGGAGCATCTGATTACTATGCAGCTAAGTGCATCCAATCCAAACTTCTTATCAAAAGTTTAGTTTCAGGCTGCAGATGATGTTTGGACCACTCAACATGTTCGGCAGACATGGGACAATGGCAATCAGTACATAGATTCAGAATTTATAATGTATCGTTTTATTTTATCATGGTTGGCAGCAATTAGATGATGCAGGCCATTACTTTGACTCAAAATGAATTATGCAAATTTTTCATGTTATGTTTATAATGTCTCAAAAACATGAATTGCCATCACTCCTGGAAATATAACATACAATTTGATTTTAAAAAATCGAGATGGAAAATGCACAGTAGTCATACAATTGGTCATTCTTTCTTTCTTTCTTTTTTTTAAGATAATAGTAAAGATTATACGAGAAATTCAGCATGTTTCAACACCTTTTCAGTCTTGTGCTATAAACACATTTTAACTGAATCTGCCTGCCTGATGTGTTGATGGATAATTCTTGTGCTGTGAGACTAATAACAGGCCAAGTTAATAAAGACCACACCAGGTCAACGTGCTCTCATACCTTAGCAGGACGAGAAGGGGCGAGAGGTCACCTGGCACGGGGGCAAAATGTTTCACTTTTTGACTAAAGGGCGTCAAACATTCAAGGGGTCAGGAGAGAGGGTAAGGGGTCACAACCTTTGGGTTCAGATTCCGAGCACACCAGGGTTCAAAGGTCAGCAGAGGCATGTAAGATGCCTGTGGGGAGTGATGTGCCCCCCATCCCATCCTGCTCACCTCACGCACCTCTGGAACGGTTATGGACAGAAACCTCAATATGCTCTAAGTCTTTCCCTATCAACAAAATGTGATGCCCTTGAGGTGATAGATGATGTTGTTTCTCAAAAATATTGGTGATGGATTGATGTTTTTCTTTCTTTCGTGCAGCCTGGCTCACAAACGACAGCTTGAATCATCCGTGCACATGAATCTTTTTGACACAAGCGCAGACCAAACTGTGTTCTGTGTATCCTTCTGAAACCATTTCTGGTCCATCAGGATTCAGACTGTGTAAATCCTTCATTAGGGAGTGACTAAATACCACCATTGCATCTCATACAGTACATTTTGTGTTATACCAGAGGCAGGAGAATAGAACAGCTATGTAAACATTGTCATAGAACAGTGGTTCTCAATTAATGGGTTCTGACCCAAAAATGTGTCTCAGGTCTGTTCTGATATGGTCATGGAGAGCAGCGGAAGATCAATGCAAAATGCAAACAAAAAATGCAACTAATATAATCAGAGAGAGAGAGCGAGAGAGAGAGAGAGAGAGAGAGAGAGAAAGAATTGTTCTCAATTCATATTGAAGTCAAGGCTGCAAGCTAATGTGAAAAGTAAAGGCCAGTCAGAACAATTTACCAATTCTCAACAAGGGCAGACAAAATCAATGCCATGGCAGCTCTGCACATCATCTGTGGCTCTGGGACCTCACGCTTGGGTGCATATCTCAAACTCCAGAGGTCCTCTCCTCTCATTCACCTATTACACTCCCTCCCACCTGTGAGTTTTGCAATCTCTCTGAAAGAGAGACACACATATTTGACCAGAAGCCTCAACCTCTTTTATCTTATCACGTTATATATTTTGGCCTATGGTTCCTTCTCATATTGCCCAAATAATAGCCCAATGAAACTAAATATACACGATAAATCACACACGAGTAATACTATGATACCCATGTTATTGTGTCAAAAGCAACCATGGAATACATTTAAAAACACAAAAAACAAATAGCATGGATAACTAGGTTGACCATATGTCCTCTTTTTCGGACCTTATAAAAGCGTACGACCGGAATTTCTAAATTCGCGCAAATGTCCGGGATTCGGCTTTAGTTGCATTATGAGGTGCATCTGGTCTAATACTTAATTGTGTGCGCGCGCATATTTGCATTGCGTTACCAGACTTTGTAAGTCCCGCCTTCTCACACACCAATTGGTCGATTGTTAGAGGCTTGCTGCAACTATTGGCCAAATTCCTGCCTGTCAATCTCTCCGCAAACGCGCGAAGCAACAGTTGCTTGACAGTAGTAGCAAATGACAGATGAGTGGAAACAATGCCCAAACGAAAGTGCAAATTTACAGAAGGTTTGCACAAAAAATGTCCATGATTTCGTTCAGGTCGAGATCCGTGGGAAGCAGAATGTATGACATGTAAAGATGGCACTTATGTGTCAGTTGCTAATAAAGGTGCAAGTGATTTAGAAGCACACACTAGCTCTGCGAAGCATAAAGGGTCAGCAAAAGGTGAAAGTTCATCAGGTAAGTAACATTGCTATCACGTTGCTTCATTTTCCATGGCCATTCAAAATAATAGTAATTGTAAAAGAAGGTACACTTCATGGCATTAACTATTTTATTTTAGTACATGGACATTCAAAAGAATGTTGGACATTTTTATTTATTTATATATATGTATGCTATGCTAATAGAGTGTCTTTTCCCTGTATTAAAGTTTGCATTCATAGTAACACTGTTTTGAACCCTATATTAAAAGGTGTCCTTTTTTAGGAAAACCAGGATATGGTCACCCTAGGATAACACATATTTCAATGCTTTAAATTACGGGATTTGCTAACCATGATAGTGGTAAAAATGTTGAAATTATAGTCATAGCAACAGCGCCCTCAAGTGGAGGAGGGTATAAAGACATCCAAGAATTTGAAACGGTTTTGACATTTTTGTTCTTTTTTTTTTCCTTCATTAAATTAACCTTCTGCCATAAGGGCTACATTGTATTCTTTTTAATTTTAAACATACTTTCTGTGTTGCAAAATGAATAGGAAATTACTTTAAAATATCGCAAAAATAAATGAATAAATATAAAGTAGCATTGAACATTCTCCATCATTTACTCACCCTCGTGTTGTTCCAAAACTTGTTCTGAAAAACATTTTTTTTTCATATGTGGAAACTAAACAGAGATGAATGAGGGATGGTGATTGTGACTGTGAAGTTCCAAAAAGCCAATTAAAGCGTCATAAAAGTAGTGCATACGACTCATCATCAATAGCCTATTCCATGTTATCTGAAGACATAAATTGATGTCTGTCCCTTACACAAAGATATTGTAAACCCTGATTCACAACATCTTCCCTTCCACCATTCAAATCTGATGCATTCATGACAAACTGGATGCAGAATATAATTTGTGTAATTTCTCCATTTTATTTTATTTTGAAACAAATTTATCCAGAAGGGGCGCTGACAGATCATCTGCCAGATGAAGTTTTTATAATGCAGTAACATCTTTAATGAGACCTCGTAACCTATTAAACTAATAGAGTTAATTTAAATTTCGTGACCACAACTACCTCTATGACCTTGTTTACACTGAGGCAGGAAACGACTGTTTTACACATGCTTTGAGCTGAGCTGTTTATGTCTATAGCCAGTTGAGTTAGTTCACATTGCAAGTCCAGATTACTTTCACACATAATTCTAGTGTATTCAGGAAATATTGATAAGTATGCTACCTTTTGAGAGATATTTGCTCGCATATTCTCTCACTGTCTTTCTCTCTTAATCTAAAGAAACTGATTTTTTTTGACCAACTAACCCTGAAACTTTTCCAGGATGAGCAGTACAAGAAAAGCACCTTTAATTACACTGTCAGAAATAGACCTGCTAGATCAAATGTGTGTCTTACTGTACCTTTAAAGGTATTCACTTCATTAAAGGTTTAATAAAAAAATTAAAAAAAAGATCAATTTTTTTGGGGGGGGGGAATGGTACTATTTTTATACCATGGCAATATTATGTGTTTGGACTATGTGCCATGGTATTAGCATAATATTCTTTGAAGTACTTTAGGGCACTTCAGTTGGTACCATGGTATATATCAAAGTAGCATATCTACCATTATATTTCCATCACTAGATCACAGTAAAAGCACTTTTTGTAAGCACAAATCACCCTGAAACTTTGTTCTCTAAACATGAATTGTGAAAGCAAATATTCACTTTTCATTACAGGACTTGAATAATACAGCTTAAAACAAAATTGAAGTCATATCTATGACAATGAAGAGTCCACCTCTGCCATGTGTCCTTCTATCCTCTGACAGCATGTAGTCGGGACATTGGTTTTGACTTTGGGACATAGGGGGTATTTGTGGCACATTAACAGGCAGGCCTGGAGCAGTGAGAGAAGGCCACACAGAAAGTGACGGCCCACTGCTGCTATTGGATTATGAGAGGGATTTTCAATTTGCATTAATCTGTGAGGCCACATTCAGTCCAACAGCCACTCAATCCCATCGCTCTCTGTGCCTGGGAGCTGACATACACATTCATACACTGAACTCTCTCACACATACACACATACAGTATGTATCTCTCCAGTAAGAGTGCGCGAAAGACACAGACTCAAAGTTCAGGAAAATGAACCTCTTCTGCTTCACTCTGGTAAGAGAATGTTTCCTCATTTGTTCATTTTTATACATTGACGTCAGGCTGGAAGGAGAATTGATTTGGATGCTGTTTATGTGATAGAACAGGACTGATTCGTCAAATTTTTGAGAACATTTACAGAAATGAGACCAAGATCTGAATTGATTTACCCTGACATTGCATGTGATATCAGATTAGACTGATTACATGCATCTCTGCCTGTAAAAGAACAAGATTAGATCTTTGATTCCGCTAGTATTGGTTTAACTTGAGAAATATCTGTACATTGTATTACAGCAGTAATATACTGGGTTTACTACAAGTTAAGCTGAATTGACCGTATTTGTGGCATAATGTTGATAACCAGAAAATTTTTGCTTACAGTGAGACGTACTGTACAATGGAAGTTAATGGAGCAAGTCCATAACCTACAAAATACTCACTGTTTCAAAATTATTGCCACAAGATGTGAACAATATCTGTGTTAAAATTATTTAGTATGATCAAATTGCTTACTAACCCTTTCTGTGTTAAGTTATATCCAATTATACAACTTTGTTGCCATGACGACGTAATGCTGTAAACCCTAAAACGATTGTAAAACAATGATTTAAACAACTTGACAACTCAAATAATACACCAGATTTAACAGAAAAATGAATGTAAGTGCTTTCATAAGATTTTAAGCCATTTCTGCTTTTAAACCCTCCAAAAATGGTCCCCATTCACTTCCATTGTAAGTGTCTTGCTGTAACCTCGAATATTTAATCTTTTTTTTTTTTTTTCTTTTAAAAAAGAAGAGATGAGTAGGAATACATTTTTGAGGTATTCAAATGTTGTTGAAAGAGCTTAACTTGTATTAAACCCGGAATATTCCTTTAAAGGAATAGTTTACACCAAAATTAAAATACTGTCATCATTTACTCACCCTCATGTTTTATGACTTTCTTTTTCTATGGAACACCAAAGGGAAGACTGTAAGTGACTGACAGCTTCAATCACCATTCACTTTCATGGCATCTTTTTTTTCTGTACAATGAACGGGAATGGTGACTGAGGCTGTCCCTTACAGTCTTCCCTTTGGTTTTCCATGGAAAAAGAAAGTAATACAGGTTTGGAACAACATAAGGGTGAGTAAATGATGATGATATCCCCTTAATATGTTGAATCATGCACAGATTTCAGAGTTCAGAGTTTCAGTGTTTCAGAGAAAGAAAAGTTAAGAGGCAAAGAGAAGTTGAGAGGGATGGATTTGGCTGGCGGTGTAGTGTGTATGGAAACGTTGAGCTGAGGTAAGAATTGGATTACTGTGAGACAGAGAGCTCCTTAGTAGATCATGGATCAGCAGGTTGTTGAGAGAGGAAAGTGCCCTATTCATAGATTAGAGCATGTGATGAACCTCTGCTTCAGCAGCCACTGCATTCTTTTGAATCCGGATACAGTTAACCAACAACCGCCAGCCCCTGTACATGTGCGAAAGGGGTCTTTGGAAAATCTACACTTAATTTTCTGTGAATGCTGATCTTTAGATTAAAGGTCAGGACCTTTATCCACATTATGAAGCAGAGATATTTGATTTACTCAGATGGGCAAAAAAAGTCTGCTTTGAATCAAAATTGTGACGTGTCACCTTTGACCTCTCATCCAAGACTTCTAGAATCTCTTTAACCCTTTTTGAGTAAAAAATAAAATAAAATAGGCAGAGCACAGTAGATATACAGCACACGTCCCTTTTGATTAGAAGCATGAACATCGACATCGACAAGCTTTAATAGGAGCATTTCAGTGTGTATGAGCACCACCTATATACACTGTATATCAAAAGTAAAAAACACACTTGATTCTGAGTGGAGGAAAAAAAAGCTGATAATTGGAATATTGCATCTGAACAAATACAGAATCATGGTTTATATTTAAAAGATTGTTAATTCAGAATGAGCAAAACATCCCATAGACTTCCATTGAAAAGTTCCCCACACATATCCAGGGATCAAGATCTAATAAATATTTGGGGATAGTCTTATTTCACTTTGGCCAGTAAGCAACAATTTAGCAACTGTTTAGTAATGCCCAGCAACCACATAACAAAGTCCTAGTAACCCCCAAAACACCCTGACATTGCATAAATATTAACAAGTATCATAAAAAGAAAAATATATATCCTTTTTTTTTTTTTTTTTTACTTATTCATTTATTCTTTATTGTGGAGAATCCAAAATAATTTTTTACCAAATTCAAGATTAAGATTATTTTGTCACTGTTCTTAACTCTTAAACAGGTTCAAAATGACATAAAAGGAGGGTTAAACGGTTGGTTTACCCAAAAATGAAAATTCTCATCAATTACTCGCCCTCGTGCCATCCCAGATGTGTTTGACTTTCTTCTGCTGAACACAAACAAATAATTTTAGAAGAATGTTTCAGCTTAAGCAAATAAAGGTGTCATAAAAGTTATCCATAAGACTCCAGTGGTTAAATCCATGTCTTCAGAAGTAAAACGATAGGTGTGGGTGAGACACTGATCAATATTTCAGTCTTTTTTTACTATAAATCTCCACATTCACTTTCACATTCTTCTTTTGATTTTGCCGATTTATATTCTTTGTGCATATCGCCACCTACTGGTCAGGGAGGAGAATTTATAGTATAAAAAAAAAAAAAGGACTTCGAGGGCGAGTAAATGATGAGAGAATTTTAATTTGAGTGAACTTTCCCTTTAACCTCAGTAACCCAGTGTCAGAGCAACAATTTACCAGAAACTGTTAGAATAAAGTTAGAAGTATGAGAGTTTTGAAGGTGCTTGTTCGGTCTCAGGTAATATAGGCATTCGTGTTGCCTTGCTGAAAAGACCATCATCATCAACATATACAATTTACTTTGTTGCGCATTTCGCAGTTTTGTTCCAAAGCAGCTTAACAAAGATTAGTGAAAAAAATTACTTGAGGCACCATTTGGGGTCTTCACTTGTCACACCAGCAGAACCTTCTGTAGATGCTCCAGACACCCTTTAAATGAGGCTCAAATATGCTATTTATTTATTTAGGGAACTTCTGGATGTATTTCAAGAGCCTCAAAGCCTTTTCATGATGAGGTTACTGAAGCAACTGTTGAAAGTCTTCTTTCTGGCCCTCTATTTTGCTCTCGTTGTGTGTTTAATGCAGGATGGCTCAACAGACAGCCTGTACGAGCCTGCCCAACGTGTCCAGAACAGCCAAGACTCTGGCCTATTACAGAGAAGGCAGTGCAGCCCCAGTTCTGAAAAGAAGAGTGTTTGGAGTGGTTCAGAGCCTAGCATCGCCATGGTGAGTTTCATCACAAAGTCATATTCACGTGCAGAGAAACGCAGGTGAATTCAGATGGCTTTAGCCATGACCATAAGACTCATTTTGGCAGGCAGTAATGTCTAATGTGACATTGAAGGGAATATTAATAAGCAAAAGTGCTGGCACCTGTATAACCGCTGATTAATCTTTGACTGACGGGTGTGTAGGGTACAACAGGTCACACTCATTAGGAAATTACCAAAATCAGAGAATTACTTCTGATCCCTACGAAAAGCTGCGTGAGTCTGATATATGATGTTGTGCCATGTCAATCATGAAAATATTTGTTCCACGTTCTTGTCTCTCTCCTCGTAGAAGCTTCCAGAGTCAAGTAAGACTAATTTGAATAAGGCAAAGAGAAAGTAAGTTCTGAATCTTTTGGTCTGTAACAATTCTTGATGCATGTGTGTGTTTGTGTGTTCACTTTTAAGTTTCATTGCATCTGTTCTGATTTAGCAACACTGTTTTCCTCTTATTATAAAAGTATATATTTCATACATGGAAATCTTTATGAGAACGATTATATTAAACGAATTTCTGAATTCTGAACAGCCCTTTTCTGAATTAATAGCAGAGCTCCAGACAGATTCCATGAGCACAGTTCTTTCTGCGTCAGGGTCGTCCATTAGATCATGATGCACATTATACTGTGATTTATGAGAGAATGAGAGAGCTGGATTAGGATTATATTAATTTGGACAAGTGTGAGGGATTAAGTCACTGTTCCAACCTACCTGATAAAAACCAAGGTCAGATGTGTCCCTGCTACATGCTGGCTGTGATCTGCTTTCAGAACATTAGCAATTCTGTTGTGACCAGAAAAAAATCATGTAATATAGATTAAAATATGTGTGTTTAACTGTATTCTTGATTGCCCTCTTAAAGGGATAGTTTGCTCAAAAATGAAAATTCTGCCATCGTTTACTCACCCTTATGTTGTTCCAAAATGTATTATGGAACACAAATGGTAAAGGTCAGGTTTAAGCTCGGTTTGGCCTGTGAGAGAATTTTTTTTTCTAATAACTACAGCCTTGACCAAGACAAATTTGATATCGTTTTAAAGCTTAGAAGTTGTACTTTACAATGCATGTAGGCATTATGACCAAAACTGAACAAGTGCTTTGAAATTTGCAGACAAATCAGAAGTGTTGCGTTTTGATTATTTATAAAAAGAATGTTGTATTGTACATATTATTGTAATCGGTAAAAACATCATCAAACTCATCAAGTAGCCATGTGTCATGTGTTGCTGGAAAGTTCTCAAAGAGTAGAATACAACCAGCCTATTTGTTATACTTGCAGACATAAATATTGTGAGTAATAGCTAAGTATATGTCTTTGACATACAGTACGTGTTTCATGTGAACAGGTGTTGCTCATATGCCGCGTTTTCACTTATAACTTCACAAAACATTTACAAAACATAACATTTAAAATACCATTACTTAGAGGAGGTGATTACCTTTAAAATGTGGATGTATAGAAGGAACCAATTGGATTGGGTTCAGTTTGCTGCAACCAGTGGTGATAGTCCTCCATATATTGGCAGAGGGTCGTGTTATCAACTCCTAATTACATATGGCCACCAGTAGATGTCGCCAAGTACATGACACAGACTCAATGATGACTCAAATGACACAGAATGAAACCCGTTCTGTGAAATCTAATTACTGAAATCATGTCTGCTACTATACAAACATATAGACATTGTTGTGTTTTCATGTGTAACTAGTTCTTATGTACAATTATTGTTTTATTTGTTTAGAGAGACTTTTGGACACTAGGATAAATATTTTTGTAATGCTATAACTTTTGATTGCTTTGTTGCATCAACACAAAATTTTACTCAGTTTCTGGTGACATTATTGAAAATAAAAGAATGAAAAAAAGCAGTTTTAAAGAGCTACTTTATTTACGCCCTGAGATGATGTCAAATCAGAAAATAAGGGAAAGAATTATATTTTTGGCTCTAGTCTTTTGTATGATTTTTTTTTTCCAGCCGTTCATTAGGCTAAGAAACTCAGAATTGATAATAATCTATATAATTAAAAATTGTTCTTTAAAATGATAACAAACTAATTTATTTTGTCGAGTTATGAGGCTTTAATTTTGGGTATGCCACTGAAACAGGAAATCTTTAAAAACACCCTCAGAGCTTAAAGAGTTAACTGTGCTCCAGCAAGATCATTGCAGTGTAGACTGTGTCTTATATTGTTACACACCCGCCACTTTTTATCAGCGCTAAGACGATTTTATAATGAAAAAAAACCGAATCAGTCAAGATTCATTCCAATCCACAATCCAGTCCATGCTGTCATACATTGAGATAATATACATTTGTGTTTTTGTATGCTCCATTTTTATGTATAGTCTCTTTTACATAACAGGTCCCAAATAGTATCTGAAGATGAGACTACAGGTTTGTGCGCTTGTTTCTATTTAACAATAATTCTTGAATGAATAGTAAGAATTTCTTACTGATTGCACTCAGAGCACAGAGTTCATTAGAAAATTCAGCACAATCAAACTTAAACCACATGCCTAATACAATCAGTGCCACTATTCATACACCGATCAGCCACAACATTAAAACCACCTGCCTGATGTTGTGTAGGTCCCCTGCCGCCAAAACAGCGTCAACTTGCATCTTAGAATAACATTCTGAGATGCTGTTCTTCTCACCACAATTGCACAGAGCAGTTATCTGAGTTATCAGTGAGCGGCAATTCTGTGGGCTGAAATGCCTAGTTGATGAGAGAGGTCAGCGGAGAATGGCCAGACTGGTTTGAACTGATAAAATCCACGGTAACACAGATAATCGCTCTGTACGATTGTGGTGAGAAGAATAGCAACTGAGAATGCTATACTAAGATGCAGGTTGGCACTGTTTTGATGGCACGTGGGGGACATTCACAATATTAGGCAGGTGTTTTTAATGTTGTGGCTGATCGGTGTAAGTACAAAAAGTGTCAGAGTTCTGTAAGGTCTAAACAGGTCAATAATCAGAAAATATAAAAATTCTAAATGAAATACTGGTAGCTGGAAATGCAGGCAGGGGAAGAATTAAAACAGGCAAGGACAAGTACAAGAACAAATACAGACCGACGGGATCATTCACAAACTCTAGAAACCGAAGGGAAAATCCACATGAGTATTGATGAAAGGATCTGACAAACACAACAGGGAACAGACAAAATATATAGGGAGGAAAATCAGAAGGGCAAGCAAGGAGAACAGGTGAAACGGATTAATCAATAATGAAACAAGACCGAGGCGGTGTGTCCAGAAACAAGACCGAGCGCATGGTGACAAGAAATAAACAAAGCCATGTGCTAGACAGGAATACCAAAACACAAAACGGGTGACAGGGTGAGAAAACTGACAGTCTGAGTGAGGGTCAGTTAGTTCATCGGGGACTTCATTAAGTGAATTGTCTGGAATTGTAGCATTAAGCTTTATGCGTCTGAATTTATGATTTGTTTCAGGATTAGTGATTGAACTTAAAAAAAAAAAAAATGTAACTGATTTTTGCATTTGACTCACTGAATGCCAGCAAAGCTCCTCTTCCATATTTTTGAGTACTGTTACCCAGTAGCCAGACCTGCTGACCTACTTATACAACAGCCTCTCTTGATTACAGCCTATTTCATTTGCCTTCCATGTTTTGCTCTTAAAGGGATGGTTCAACCAAAAATCAAAATTCTGTCATCATGTACTCACCCTCATGTCATTCCAAACTGCATGACTTTCTTTCTTGTGCGGAACACAAAAGGAGTTATCTAGCAGAATGTCTAAGCTGCTTTTTCCCCAAACACTACAGAAGGGAAGGTATACAGGTTTGGAATGACATGAGGCGTAAATGATGAGAGAAATAAAAATTTCTCTGGGACAGAGAGAAGCTGTGTGTGTCCAACAGTCTTAGTGGATTAGATGAGTGATGACACAAAGCAATTCCTAAATCCCTGCGACGTGGAAGATTTGATTTGTGCACAAACTGATTCGGTGGCAGTCAGATAAAAGGGTCATACTCTCTTTCCCAGACTTCTAACCTTTCTTTATAAATATAAAAGTCTGAATTGTCATACAACCAGGGCTTTATCTAAATTGTACCTTTTTTTTTTTTAATCTAGAGATGATCAAAGATCACAACCGGTCAAAGCTATTCACAAAGGAGGAGAAAGAGGAACAAGTGAGTTCAGAGAAAACAGTGAATAATGCCTGGTGTTCTGGTAAATCAGTTTTGTAATAGAGAAAACACAATAAATCTCTTCATGTATCTACAAGCTGTTATCTTCTCTTAAAAGTTGGGTAAGCATGTTTTCCCCTATATTATGTAATTTTAAAGGCATCTCCTTAATCTGTTTAAGTGACAAAAAAGGAATCTCTGTCTAATATTAACTATCTAGAGACAAAAGCTAAATTTCTGTCAAATCGTGGTTCATCTCTTTCATACTGCACTTTATCAGTCTTTTAAGACCAGAGATCTTCACTCTGAAAAATGCATTCCAAACTGATTTCAGCATTAAGTTTTTTATTCACAGGGTGTACATTTTGAATCCTGGAATCCCAACAGAGAAAATTCTGAAGGTAGACAGCAAGATGTGGTGAGTATAATTACTTCAAGGTTGACTGCCTCAAACCTAGAACTTTTACATAGTTATTGCACTTTGTTGTGTACAAAATGGCAATTATAATACATGTACTGTATACTGTCTGAATCTGATTCTGAAAGCTATTGGTAGCTGAGAGCTTGACAAGCATTCCAATTATGCAGAAACTGTTGGAGAAATAAATAAAGAAAGAAAGAAAAAGAAAAAAGGAAGGAAGAAAGGAAGTAAAGGACATTTACATTTATGCATTTGGCAGACACTTATCCAAACTGACTTACAGTGCACTTATTACAGGGAAAATCATTATATGCCGCCACCACTCCGAAAGTAATGGAAAGGGAAGGAAGAAAAGAAGAAAGGAAAGGGAAGGAAGGCTGGAAGTTTGGAAGGAAGAAAGGGAAGAAAGCAGGTAGGAAGGAAAGAAGCAAGGAAGGAAGGAAAGGAAGGATGGAAGGCTGGAAATTTGGAAGGTAGGAAGGAAAGGGAAGAAAAGAAGGAAGGATGGTTGGATGGATGGATGGAAAGAAACTTCAAGTGGATCATGCACAAGAACTCAAACAACATTATTTCTTTGCTACATCATCAGTGTAAGAAATTAATCTAAAAGGATCAGAGACTGAGGTCAGAGCCTTAGTATTACACAGAAGCCTCAGCAGTTCGTGTAATATCAAAGCTCAGAGAATGTGTGTTTGATGAGCAGAGTGATTGGGCTTGAGACAGATCAACTGAGAGGTCAACCGTACGGAGCATCCCGATCCCCCTCACATGTTGTAATTATCACAATACTCCTCCATCTCAGACCAGGAGAGCAGAGGGTGAAGAGGAGGCACAAGGAAAGTTAAAGAGGATCCAGAAATTGGTGGGAGTGAAGAAGGGGGGTCAAAGCAGCACTGAGGAACAGCACAGGAACAGCACATACACTGGCGGTGAGAAACCTCATATTAGTGATGATTCTCATGCACACTGTACATACCTTAAAGAGATGTTTCTATGTTCAATGCAAGTTAAGCTCAATTAACAGCATTTGTGGCATAATGTTAATTGCCAAAAAATAAATAATTAAATAAACTTGCCTTGTCTTGCCTTAACAAAAATATCAGTTTCACAATTCTGAATGCCTTGTACTTATTCTTCCATTTAAAATATATTTCCCTAAATGCATTTTATTATACATAATAATAATAATAATGATAGTACACAAAACTACATAACTTTGCAATAATCCACATTACTTCCTGTAGATCATTTGACAGAATCTGAGAGCAAAGACCACAGTCCTATCATTACCTGCATCAGTCTGACAAAAAAAACAGAGAAAAAGCCTGCAAGGGTGTCGACACGGCAAACACTGCAATCCCAGCAGCCCCCACAAGAAAAGGAGATGGATATAATGGAAACAGAGAGTTCCTGGAGTCCAGGGCTCTTTCAGGAGTACTGGAACCCCATGAGCTACTCTCCAGCCTGGGATACTTACAGTCACACCTGTCACAGGTCAACACCTGAACAGGTCATGTACAACTTCAACTTTACCCTCCCTAGAGACACAGACTGGGACAAATACGAGGAGCTCTTCCACCAACTGGACCCCTACAAACGAGACCAGCAGGCCAGATGGATCACCCACTCCGTCATGGACCTGGACATGCCTGACCCCTTGGTAAGTTATTGATCAGACCTGTTCTAGGCCAGTTTAGACTAGCATGCTGGTCTAGACTCGTTCCTGCTGGTTTGGTTTTGGTGACACTGGTGGAACACCTGAAGTTGATAGACCAGCTTTTCTCTCAGATTAAACTGGTTGATCACGTTAGTTTGCGGGTTAAACTAGTTTAGAAGCCTGGCGAGGACACCAGAACAACAGCAGCCTAATAGAGACCTAAATTTACATTTATTCATTTGGCAGACGTTTTTATCCAAAGCGACTTACAAAAGAGGAAAACATAAGTGAATCATCTTAAGGAGACATTTGTACGAAAAGTGCCATACTACAAAGTTTTACTAGCATCAGAATAGCATTAAAAACAGATTTAAGTGCAACAAGATTTATTTTTATGTATTTTTTGTGACTGGTTAAGTGCTCTTGGAAAATATTTTTTTAGCCAAGATTTGGTTTTTAGCCATTTTTTTGAAGACAGAGAGTGAGTCAGCTTCACGAATGGAGTTAGGAAGGTCATTCCACCAATGTGGTTTGATGAAACTGAGAGTCCGGGGAAGTGTTTTGGTGCCTCTTTGTGTTGGTACAACAAGGCGACGTTCCTTAGCTGACCGCAGGCTTCTGGCAAGAGTGTAGATTTGATTAAATGATTTTAGGTATGCTGGAGCAGACACAGTGACTGTTTTGTATGCCAGCATCAGAGCCTTGAATTGAATATGTGCATCAACCGGCAGCCAGTGGAGAGAGACAAAAGGTGGTGTAACATGCGCTCTCTTTGATTCATTAAAGACCAGACATACTGCTGCATTCTGGATCATTTATGGATCACTAATTGCACATGCAGGAAGGCCTGCAACGAGAGAGTTACAGTAGTCCAGTCTAGTTATGACAAGTGACTGAACAAGCAGTTGTGTGGCATGTTTAGAGAGGAAAGGTCTTATTTTCCTTATATTGTAGAGTGTAAATCTACATGATCTTGCAGTCTTTGAGATGTGGTCTGTGAAATTTAGCTTGTTATCGATGGTTACCCCTAGATTTCTGACCGTTTTGGAAGGCAATACTGTAGTTGGACCCAGCTGCAAGGTGATGTTGTGTTCAACGGCAGGGTTGGCTGAAAAGTCAAGGAGTTCGGTCTTGGCTGGGTTGAGTTGCAGGTGGTGTTCCTTCGTGGTGACCTAATAGCATTTTAAACTAAAATCTACCAATATGTTTGAAGAAAAGTGGATGTTTTGATTTGAATGAATATACAGTGGGTACGGAAAGTATTCAGACCCCCTTACATTTTTCACTCTTTGTTATATTGCAGCCATTTGCTAAAATCATTTAAGTTAATTTTTTTTCCTCATTATTGTACACACAGCACCCCATATTGACAGAAAAACACAGAATTGTTGACATTTTTGCACATTTATTAAAAAAGAAAAACTGAAATCTCACATGGTCCTAAGTATTCAGACCCTTTGTTCAGTATTTAGCAGAAGCACCCTTTTGATCTAATACAGCCATGAGTCTTTTTGGGAAAGATGCAACAAGTTTTTCACATCTGGATTTGGGTATCCTCTGCCATTCCTCCTTGCAGATCCTCTCCAGTTCTGTCAGGTTGGATGGTAAACGTTGGTGGACAGCCATTTTCAGGTCACTCCAGAGATGCTCAATTGGGTTTAAGTCAGGGCACTGGCTGGGCCATTCAAGAACAGTCACGGAGTTGTTGTGAAGCCACTCCTTCGTTATTTTAGCGGTGTGCTTAGGGTCATTGTCTTGTTGGAAGGTGAACCTTCGGCCCAGTCTGAGGTCCAGAGCACTCTGGAGAAGGTTTTCGTCCAAGATATCCCTGTACTTGGCCGCATTCATCTTTCCCTCGATTGCAACCAGTCGTCCTGTCCCTGCAGCTGAAAAACACCCCCACAGCATGATGCTGCCACCACCATGCTTCACTGTTGAGACTGTATTGGACAGGTGATGAGCAGTACCTGGTTTTCTCCACACATACCGCTTAGAATTAAGGCCAAAAAGTTCTATCTTGGTCTCATCAGACCAAAGAATCTTATTTATCACCATCTTGGAGTCCTTCAGGTGTTTTTTATCAAACTCCATGCAGGCTTTCATGTGTCTTGCGCTGAGGAGAGGCTTCCGTCGGGCCGCTCTGCCATAAAGCCCCGACTGGTGGATGGCTGCAGTGATGGTTGACTTACTACAACTTTCTCCCATCTCCCGACTGCATCTCTGGAGCTCAGCCACAGTGATCTTTGGGTTCTTCTTTACCTCTCTCACCAAGGCTCTTCTCCCCCGATAGCTCAGTTTGGCCGGACGGCCAGCTCTAGGAAGGGTTCTGGTCGTCCCAAACGTCTTCCATTTAAGGATTATGGAGGCCACTGTACTCTTATGAACCTTAAGGGCAGCAGAAATGTTTTTGTAACCTTGGCCAGATCTGTGCCATGCCACAATTCTGTCTCTGAGCTCTTCAGGCAGTTCCTTTGACCTCATGATTCTCATTTGCTCTGACATGCACTGTGAGCTGTAAGGTCTTATATAGACAGGTGTGTGGCTTTCCTAATCAAGTCCAATCAGTATAATCAAACACAGCTGGACTCAATTGAAGGTGTAGAACCATCTCAAGGATGATCAGAAGAAATGGACAGCACCTGAGTTAAATATATGAGTGTCACAGCAAAGGGTCTGAATACTTAGGACCATGTGATATTTCAGTTTTTCTTTTTTAATAAATGTGCAAAAATGTCAACAATTCTGTGTTTTTCTGTCAATATGGGGTGCTGTGTGTACAATAATGAGGGAAAAAAATGAACTGAAATGATTTTAGCAAATGGCTGCAATATAACAAAGAGTGAAAAATTTAAAGGGGTCTGAATACTTTCCGTACCCACTGTATTCCCTTAAAAAGTATGTTTACTGAGCCATCAGATCATTGGCGACCTTTTGATATCAACAGAAATATGAGACTTGTGTTTTATCTATTTGTGTGATAATTTTCTTTTTCAATTTTGCTATCGAAAAAGTAGTTGGTCTTAACAATACTATATATATACAATATAATTTCTTTTTATGTAAATATTAATCAGCTGATGCTTAGTGAAAATAAACTTCCAGTTGAAGTTAATTTGGTAGTAATTTACAATAAGATTTTATTTGTTAACTTTATTTAACAACATTAGTTGACATTCATTAACATGAACAATAGTTTTACACCACTTATTCATCTTGATTAAAGAAATATTCCTGGTTCAATACAAGTTAAGATCAATCGACAGCATTTGTGGCATAATACTGATTACCACAAAAATGTATTTTGACTTGGCCCTCATTTCGTTATAAAAGCAAAAATCTGGGTTACAGTGAGACACTTACAATGGAAGTGAAGTGGGCCAATTCGTAAACGTTAAAATACTCACTATTTCAAAAATATAGCCACAATACATAAACAATATGATTGTTAACATGATTTTAGTGTGGTAAATAAAGCTGACCAACTTTTTAAAGTAATAGCCATTTTTTACAACTCCGTTGCCATGATGTAATGTCAACAAACCCTAAAATGACTGTTAAAAAAACAATAATTTAAACAAATTTACAGCTCAAATAATACATGAGAATATTCCAACAGAAGAATGAATGTATTTGCTTTTATAAAATTATAAGCTTCATATTTCTGCCTTTTAAACCCTTAAAAAACTGGCCCCATTCACTTCATTGTAAGTGCCTCAGTGTGACTTTGATTTTTGCTTTTTTAAAGAAAATTACGAACGAATCAAAGTTTTTCTCTGTGGTAATCAACATTATGCCACAAATGCTGTCGATTGAACTTGCACCTGGAAAATTCCTTTTATGTTAATTTTAGCATATACAAATATGCAACATACACAAATATATTTTTTAATTAATAGTTGAATATGTTAACATAATTTAATGCAATGTGAACTAACATGAACGAACAATGAACATTTGTATTTTCATGAATTAACTGAATTACCCAAGATTACTAAATGCTGTAAAAATATATTGATTGTTAGTTTATGATATCTAACACATTTACTAATAAAAATACAATTTATTGTAAAGTGTTAAATGTACTTTTTCTTTCTCACAGAAATGACATAAGTGTGGTACACTAAAAGCTAATTGTTGTGCTGATCAGAGTGCAATATTTTCCCCTGAAGAACACTTTAAAGTCTCTGATTAGAGATGTCAGAGTAGACGCTCACATCCTGTGTGTGTGTGTGTGTGTGTGTATGTGTATGTGTGTGTAGAGGAAGTGTCTCACAGCATGTTTGAGCTGCTTCAGGGCAGTGTTGCTGCTGCTGCTGCTGCTGTTGTGCTCAATAAGAGTCAGGCGTCTTTTTCTCTGGAGAACTATAGAGATCATCATCTGACATTTAATTGACAAAATGCTTCAAAGGAAACTATCTAATGTCTCTGACAAACAGAGGAATAAACCAAAGGTAAAACAAGATTTTTTTTAAGCTGTAGAGCACCGTAGACATGTTTATTTATTTTATTTATACTTTTTTTTTGCAGCGTTCCACCAGTTTTGGGATTTTTGACAGGCCCACCCAGTTCAAAACAGAAGAAAAAGGAGATGGTTTGGTGAATGTTTCTCTTTTTAATAATACATGCAAAATATGCATGTTTACAGGTAACCACCTTCACCAAACTATAAATGTTGTTTGTGTAGCCTGTGGAAACAGAGTCTCCCGAGGTGGATCCCGGTAAAACAGGAGGTCTTGGGAAGAGGATGAAGACCATCTCTCTGACCATGCGTAAAAAGATGGGCAGGAAATATACTAAAGCCTTGTCAGAGGAAATGGTGAGTTTGCGTGACAGTTTTGCACCTTTGACAAGGTTTGAAAAACATCAAACCTTGACAGCCATTGATGTAAAAACAAAGGTTCTTCAAAGGTTGTTTGCCCTTTTCGTGCTCTTACAAAAAAGTACGTTGGTGGTACTATGGTAATGTGATGACATAAGATGGTAATGCTCTATAATTTCATCCTGAATGATTAACATATTTATTTACCATAGTATTTACATGCTACTCCAAGATACTTCAAAGAAAACACCAAGGGAATAACTTGGTACATGTCTGAGAATCACATTATTGTTCAAAAACATGGTAACAACATTTTACATGTTTTTAGTTGTTCAAAAACCCTTTTTTAAGTGTATAGATCTTGAATTGGCTTAATGGTCTTTGGAGGTTAAAAAAGTTGATATTAGAGGTTCTTAAAGGGATAGTTCACCCAAAAATGAAAATTCTGTCATTTACTCACCCCCGTGTTGTTTCAATCTATTATGGCATTTTTTCTTCCGTAGAACACAAAAGTAGATTAGCCACAATCATCATTCACTTTTATTGCACTTTTCCAAACTGTTTTCCATACAATAAAAATTAATGATGACTGACAGTCACGATGACAGACTGAGTGTTCCACAGAAGAAAGAGGGTGAGAAAATGATTACAGAATGTTAATTTTCCATTTAAAGCACCAGCATATACACTCACTGAGCAATTTATTAGTAACACGATGGTCCTAATAAAGTTCCCGACGTAGTCTCCGGCTGTTGTAGAACATCCGCCTCGAGGTTCAACATGTTGTGCATTATGAGATGCTTACTGAGATTCTGCTTACTGTTCTGTTAATGCCTGATCTTCTGTAAAGCTGCTTTGTGTTGTGAAAGGCGCTATACAAATAAAAATGACTTGACTTACTACAATTGTACTGAGTAGTTATCGGAGTTACCGTAGCCTTTCTATCAGCTCGAACCAGTCAGGCCATTCTTCGTTGTCCTCGTTCATCAACAAGGCATTTGCATACGCAGAACTGCGGCTCACTGGAAGTTTTTTGTTTTTGGCACCGTTCTGAGTAAACACTAGGGACTGTTGTGCTTGAAAATCCCATGAGATCAGCAGTTACAGGAATACTCAAACCAGCCCATCTGGCACCAACAATCATGCCACAGTCGAAATTACTGAGATCACATTTTTTCCCCTTAACTGAAGCTCCTGACCTGTATCTGCATGATTTTATGCGTTTTACTGCTGCCACACGATTGGCTGATGAGATAATCGCATAAATAAGTAGATTTACAGGTGTTCCTAATAAAGTGCTCAGTGAGTGTAGATGGTTTTCTCAAGAATTAGAGCATAAAACATTCTGTATGGAATATAGAAAGGTTCTTGTATAGGATCAAGCTGTAAAACCTTTGTGGTTCCAATTGGAACATTTATTTTTAAGACTGTGAACATGCACAAACTCGGTACCTTCAGTACCAGATACTTTGTTTAACCTGAAATTCAGAACAGCAAACCAGACATGATTTCCTCATTTATCTTATTTATCTTTTATCTTATTTATAAAGCACTGTGCCTTTTATTTGCCAACAATTTGTAAGGAGGTGTGTGGGCAGATTACATGCAGCTCTCATGTCTGAGGTAAAAATGGCAATGGCTCTTACGGCCTTTGCTCCCTAGAGTGGGGTCGTGGCCTTGCGCAACCCGGGATGCTGAGCTGCTTTGGTACCTGAAGACATGTATCAGCTTTTGTTGGGACTCATCCCTAGGACATTCTCTCTTCCCAAACAACTAAAGCACAGTTTGTTTGTTTTTCGCAGGGAGAGGAAAAGCAACCTGTGGCAACTGAAGAGGGATACGGTGGAAGTCCTTTAGCTAAAGGTTGCAACAATTCCAGTAATTCTGTGGAGAGTTTGTTCAGTTTGCACAGCGGACAGAGCTCATCCAGTAAGATTTCAGCCTAAAATCATACATCAGGAAACTGCATTGAATTAATATTCTTTCATTATTTTTCTCACCATCATAAAAGTGGTTCACTGTTTACTGAATTTACATTTTTAGCATAGACGTGCTCTTGACATTTTGAGCATGTGGTTTACATTTAACTGGTTGTGTATTGTGTATACTGCATTTCCTGATATTTCAGGTGGTGTGACCAGCAGCTCGGAGGGTTATAGTAACAGGGACAGCCTGCGTCTAGAAGACATGCCCTACACAGGCCTTTTCTGTGGGAGAGCCAAGGTCCACACTGACTTTTTTCCCAGTCCGTATGACACGGAATCTCTCAATCTCAAGGTAAAAACCAAATGGAGATATTAATTACATAAAACTGCATGTAATCCACTCAGATCAGCATCTATTTTTTTGTACTCTTTAAAAGATGGGAGACATTATTGACATCATCAGTAAACCTGCAATGGGAATCTGGACAGGGATGTTGAACGGCAAAGTGGGAAACTTTAAGTTTATCTACGTTGATGTGCTGGTGGAAGAAGTCGTGCCAGAACCAAGGATTCGTTCTCACAGGAGGAGCAGAAGACCTCGACCCAAAACCCTCCAGGAACTTCTGGAGAGACTCAACCTGGAGGTACTTAAAAAACAATTAACCTTTTAATTAACCTGAACTGTTTTATTGTTGTGAGTTTGAGTTTGAACTGAATTATTTTTTTTGGTTTGGTATACTCAAATTGGGCAGAGGATTTCTTGTTCCCAGCATGCTTTGCATGGGACTCGATAGGGAAAGTAAATGTTAAAATGAATTGTTATTTAATGTGTTTTTGCAACATGAATGCAAAGGGGGAAACTTGTTAGTGTTTAATGTTTTGTTATGTTGCCATATAGAAGAGTTTCTGTTGTGTTGCAGTTTTGGGGGTTACCATGGTGCTTGAGCGTAGGTTGAGCACCGATACCAAGTGTGTATCTTACTGACTGCTTCATCCATTATTAAGCAAGTCACTATTCAGACATAACTTGGGTGTATAAAGTGATGGAAATAACTGATTTATTAACTTGAAATATTTGATGTAACTGATTACCTCAAATATGTTGAGTTCTGCAAACTTATTCGAGTTTACAGTGTTTCCTACTTCAGAACCATTCAAATTCAAGCATCTCAAAAATTTTATTGACGTTGTCTGGTCAACAATATGGCATGAAAAAATGTAGATACAACATTCTTAAACACCAATTCCATGGACAATTGTTACTGCAGGAGCACATTTCGTCTCTGTTGTTGAACGGTTATCAGACGGTGGATGATCTTCGAGATCTTAAGGAGAAGCATCTCATAGAGCTCAACATTATCGACCCTGAACATAGACACCGACTGCTAGCGGCAGCAGAATGCCTTCAGGATTCAGAATGTAAGTGGTGTAACACATAAACACAAACTGCATTTTATGCATGCAGATTTAAACGTTAACACTATCGAAAATTATAGTTAATTATAGAAATATAATAACTACTTGTTCAGAACGTATTTCTGCGCAAACAGGAAACAAAATGCAGATTCTGTCTTTGTTTTACAAGACATGTTTTTGCAATTTATCTTCGATACAAAACCTCTAATGGTTAAAGAAGTGCTGATCTTAGATTACAGCTCGTCAGCGCACTGATCATATGTTGTTTTAGAAGCTCTGGTTTTGTGCTTAAAAACAAACCTCATCAAAGCCACACTGGTGAAATGTTTTCACACATTTTCTCTCAGATAAGTTTTTCCACTCCGTATGTGTCATAACCACAGTTACATAAAAAAGTGAACACGTAACACCTCAGAAAAAAAAAAAAAAGTCTCCCCAACCAGCATTTTTTCATGTGTAAATCTATTATTCTTCTTTTAACCACTCGGACATAATTGTGAAATCTTATGAAGTAACACAATAAGTTCAGTATTATTATATAGTAACAACTGCATAAGCTGCACAAATCTAAAGTCATAGAACTCAGAAAGGTAAAATATATCAAAATCTGTCCAAAAGAATAGAAAAACATTAAAGCGGAGGTTCTGAATATTTTTGGGGAAAATTCAAAGAAAGAAAACTGAATATTAAAAATCTAATTCAAAAGGGAAAAAAGTGAATGTCATTGAGGCCATTGCCTGTGTGTGATGAAATAACAAAGGAAGTGTGTTGAGCAGTGAGTTTGTGTGGTTAGGACCTATCTGTCACACATTTTCAGAAATACAGTCACACCTCAAAAACTGCATCAAACGCCAAAATACACGTACACCAAAAACATGAAGCATTGCATTTTTTTAAAGTGCACGGTTAATGCATTTTAAGCATCATTTCATGACATTATCATTGCGTTAGTGTGTGCAAGATCAGAGTTGTGTTTGTTGTGAAACTTGTTTTTCTCAAACAGATAATAATCAGAGCCATGGAGAGACAGACGAGGTGCCCAAATCTCCCTCCGAGCAAATTAAAACAGAGCTGAATGACTGTCCCAGAGACTCTGGCTGTTACACTGGATCTGACTGTTCAGATAACAGTAAAGAGGACACCGAAAACCAGATGGCCCCTCTGAGCCCACCAGCAGCTGAAACCTAACCACAACACCTCCAGACCTGCATGACGCTGTGTTTAACCTCTTGCCTGCCTCTGGCTGGTGCAAGGACATCTGCTGGCCACAAGTTAGCTTGGCCGGAGCATAAGACTTTCTGTATTTTTGGGTAAATTTAGACTTGTTCCATTAGGAAGTTTTGGTCCAGTGTTATGCTGTGAGGACACTGGATTCTTACATAATTGAAACTGTAAACACGAGGGAAATTTAATTTCTTTTTGCACAGAAATCACAGATGACATGTAAATAAATTGTAAATATTATGTGGGATAATGCTTTGCTCCTGTACACTGTTTAAACATTGCCTTGCAGGTGTTAGATAAAAGAGAAAATTAAGGTTATGCAATAAAAACAATTCTTTATATCATACAAATTTCATACTACTTCCTGTCATATTCTGATATATAGCTAATGCACTGTTTTTGTTTGTAGTTGTACCGACACAGACATAGTAAATGGTTTACTGAGACTTAAAGTGAAACCGAAATGCTAAAGTATTTAAGATCAGTAATAATCTTATGCATTCATTCATTGTATGCGTTTAACACTTGTTTTACCACCATTAGCCATTTGACATCAATGTGTATGATAGTTGTCATGCACGGCACACTTGTACCGTTGCTGACCTCTAGTGTGAGCAGTTACTACATTCAGAAAACATTGAGCTCGTTTGCATACACGATCTTACACAGAGTATTCTTAATAAACCGACAACGTACAAGGTAATTTCAACGACTTGCGTGTATGTAAACGTACGCCTCTATCCTTAAAGGGGCAGTTCACCCAAAAATGGTAATTCTCATAATTTACTCTCACTAATGTCATCATGGATGTGAAGGACTTTATATCTTCTGCTGAACACAAAGATTTTTTAGAAAAAATATTTCCTGCTCTGTATGTCCATACAATGCATGTGAACGGTGACCAGAACTTTGAAGGCCCAAAAATAATCCATACGACCCCAGTGATTAAATCCATGTCTTCAGAAATGATATGTTAGATGTGTTTGAGAATCAATATTTAAGTCCTTATATATATATATATATATATATATCTCCACTTTCACATTCTTCTTTTGTTGTTTTTGGTGATTCGTATTATTTGTGTATAGCGCTGCCTACTGAGAAGGGAGGAGAATTAATAGGAAAAAGGACTTCAATACTGATCTGTTACTCACCCACACTTGTCATAATCGCTTGTGAAGACATAGATTTAATCACTGGAGCCTTATGAATTACATGTATGCCTCCTTTATATACTTTTTGGACCTTCCAGAGCCAAAGTTATGGCCACCATACAGAGCTGAAATATTATTCTAAAAGCAGAAGTAAGTAAGTCATACTCATCTGGTATGGCATGAGAGTGAATAAATGATGAGATCATTTTCATTTTGGGGTAAACTGTCCCTTTAAGTGTAGTGACATTTCTTAAGGCAACTGGTCAATGTTACTTAAAACTTTAATGAAGCATACTAGGCTAATTAAAAGTGTTGAAAAGCCTTTAGTGCTTTAAAACACAGTTTGGCTAAACATTTCAGCATAATATGGTCCCACAATTTTAAGTCCCACTTAAAAATGGTATATCATTTCATCTATTTTCATATTTTAATGTACATTAACTAAAAATGTGTTAAGAATTATAGCCTAATGTTTGTTCGTAACTTAAATGACTATGTTACCCGATAATTAAACCATGCATGAAAACCTGCAATGCTCTTATGACTTCTTTAAAGTTTACATCTAAAGTACTTTTTGGTACTTTAGATGTATGGGTCACTTTTTGCATTAAGATGAACGGCAAAAGTGGCTCATTTATCTCAATGCAAAAAGTGGCCAAATTTACCTGAATCCACACAACATATTAGTCAATTGCCCCAAACTTTAGCTCACAGACCTTTACGAAAAACACTCAACACACTTGAAAACTTTCATTACAAAATAAGACCACAATACAGCAGTGCAGAAGGAAGCAGATTTTGACCTATTGCAATTAGATATATGAATCACCAGGAAGGAAATAAGATATAAAAATATAATAAATTAAATATAAATAATAACATGACTCTATAAGCTTTAATGTCTGGCTAGTTTGGGTCAAATACTACTCCCTCTATTACAAGAGATATAAAACATAAAACCGTTCCGACTTGCTTTGCTTTGAACATTTAGTCCATTAAACTTCAGTCTGTTCACCAGCTCAAGAACATTATTAAAAAGACACTTTAATAACCTGCTATCAACAGTTTGGACTCCAAACATTACAGTGCTACAGTAACTCAGCTCCATTTTAAACACAGTTTGATACAGAAAGAACAGTACATAAGGCATTAAAGCAGAACACATTTCTGTATAGAAGTTTGGATGGAGTGCTGACACTCTTTATCTCCCGAGTCTCCAGATTGTGCATAAAGTGATGAAAATTAAAAAAAAATAAACATCAGAGATGCACGTTCCAATGTTGAGATATTGAGAGGTTCATTCAATAAAGCAGATGCAAACATGAAGTCCAGGATTCTCTAAAGTTTAGCTGTATGACATATTGGGGTCATGACTTCATCAAGCGCATATGCATCCAGTCCATTTCCTGTGTACATGGAAAGCTCATCTGTGCTACCAACACCATTGCTTATCTCTAAAAGATGGAGAGCACAAATCTCTTTAGGATCATGGGAGAGTTTCAGAGAGGACAGACCTCCACTAGGGGGTGGTATTGGGTTTGTTTTAAGAGATAGAAGCAGCAGGGCAAAATCAAGACATTGTTTCTCATAGTTGTGCAAATGTAATTTCTATATAACTCCACAGTTATAAAATAATTTGAACAACACACGCATATGTTTTTTAATCAATTAATTATATATATATATATATTATATTTTTTTTTTGCAGGATACAAAGGAATGGCTATCAATACTTATACAATACTATTATGTAATAGACTATATTAGAAACCTGCCTTATATGCAAACTTTTAAAATAAGCTTATTGTTTTGCTTCACAGTGCTCTTTAGTGCTGTGACTTTATTCGACAGGGCTCATCTCCAAAAAGAGCTCTACAGCTCTGGGCACATTAGTCTCACCTGAGAAGATCAGTTTCTCCTTCATGATGTTAACATCACGGCTCGGCCGACGGACTACAGCACTCAACATGATCTGCTCAGGGTTGTAAGTGTGCATGCCACTCATCTTCCACCTTAATTGAGACAAGAATGCACACCGTCACACACGCAATACACATCGCTGGTTGTTTATTCCACCAACACCACCTAACAGCATTTTAAAGCATTCTAACCCCATAATACCCATCCTCATTACCTGATCAGGTGATAGCTGAGCAAATGCAGCGTGCAGCAGAGGACAGACGCATGCAAAGAGCAAAAGGACAGAGAGAAACAGAGGGAATAAGAGAGAAAGAGAGCGCCAGAGAGAAAAAGAGCAGAGCAATCAGTTCAAAAGCAACTAGCTGCACAGCAGTGATACAGCAAGCACACACGGACTCATTATGAACACTGCTCAGAAAATCAGGCAGATGTTTGGGCAAATGGGTGTGAAAAAGCTCAGAAAAGCTAACAGCAGTTTGAACTGTCATATCTGACACAGACACCAAAGCATTTCCTTAAGTAACATTAATAACAGTGTAAAACTTATGATAAAACTTACTTTTGAAATGTGAAAATGCCAATGACAATCGCTACAGAGATTAAATCTGAAGTGATCCATATCAGGCCATATTCATCTGCGCTCTAGAAAACAACAGGGTGGGTTATAACAGCATTCACCATTAGATATCAGTATAATCCGATATAACAGTATAAGAGCAGCTGAATCCCAATCCCAAAATTGTATTTCAAATTTTCAAAAATGAGTATTTTAATGTTCCACTGCAAGTATTTCTTTTTTTAAAGAAAAGGTGGGGCGAGTCAAAATTAGTTTGTGTAGTATTCAATATTATTCCACAAATGCTGTCGATTGAGCTTAACTTGTATCAAACCCGGAATATTCTTTAATAGAAGTATGCAAATTGAAATTGAGCCTAAGAAAGATACAGAGATATTGAAACAAATGCAGCAGTACCATGATCCAGATTGGAACAGGCACTTTCTTCAGGATGTGTGGAGCATCAGAGGAGACAGACTGGACCCCGCTGCACCACACGAGCGAGTAAAGCCACGGCTCATTCACTGGATACACATTCACACTCACATTACTGTGAGAAAACTGCCTGCTCACAACACAACACACACACAAAGAAAAAAGATGTGATTCTCTACTTTCATTGCTACATATCTCTGCTGAGTTTATGAATGTGTATGTCTGTGTGCACATTATGGGGACAAAATGTCCTTGCTACAATATGAGGACATTCCAACTGTCTCTGCAATTCTGGCTTAATAAACAAACTAAATAATGTCTTGATGGAAATGTAAAACTGTAGAAAGTTTGCGTGAAGTTCAGGGGTAGGGGATAGAAAATGTCATTACTGCAGTATAAAACCAATAGAAGTGATTGGAAAGTCCTTATAATGTTAAGGTATACCAATGTGTGTACCTGATATCCTGAGCTCTGGCTTGACTGTAGTGCAGGGTGAGTGTACTGATTCCTCTGTCTTTTAGCTCAGCTACAGGAAGTTTCTCATCTGACGTCTGCTGCAGGAGTGGCACCGCCGCACGCACCTTCTTCCTGTACCAGTCAGAAGTCCACATCACCTGCACAGAGAGAGAGACCACTCTCTCATAAACAATAACTGATAAAGGCTTTTTTTCTCTAATGTATATTGAATATACTTTTCTGAATATTCATAGCGCACATGGAGGCTTCATGTCATCCACCGTGGCATCCACGCACAACTTACCACGCCCCATATTATAGTGACCACGAGGATGTTACCCCATGTGACTCTACCTTCCCTAGCAACCGAGCCAATTTGGTTGCTTAGGAGACCTGGCTGGAGTCACTCAGCATGCCCTGGATTCGAACTCACAACTCCAGGGGTGGTAGTCAGGGTCTTTACTCGCTGATCTACCCAGGCCCCCAAAGTTGTTCACTATATTTGAAGTTTACTGCAAAATATTCAGATATATACAAATAAATAAGTAGTTTGAGAGTGTAGGCAAAATAACTCGGTTCTGTCATTCACAGTGCATCACGGAGTGATTTCATCCATCTGGGAAGTATTTTTCCCATTAATGTTTTCCATAGGTTTTTTCATAAAATCCTTCATAAAAGTGTTCTTATATATGAACCAAACCAACTATAACATAAACCACAACATCGTGTTTATTTTGAGCTCTCACCTGCTCTGGTTGGATGCTGGATCTCTGAATCACCTTCAGTGCATCACTGACCCACAGCTGGTGTCGGGGGTGTTGGGCTGGAGGTCGACGCAGACTGAAGATCACAGATTGATTTGTTCGAGCCGCCAGACGCAGAAGCTCTGCTAGGCTACACACCGTCTGATTGGCCGTACGGTTGCGGTCCTTCTCCGACATGAACTGCACTGTCCAGTACGGATCATCCTGGGGGACAAATAACCTTGAACATTATTATCCTAACACACATGTTAAAAAACATATCTGAGATGGTGGAAAAGATAGAAAGGAGAGAGGAAGTTGAATTACCCTGAGGAACCAAAGTCCAGCATTGAGACTGCGGATCTCTGTCCAGTTAAAGAGCGAGGCGTCGTTGTCCTGACGGGAAGGAAACAGCTTGTCCACATCTGTGGTCCTGCGTAATGTCCGATCCCTCATCAGAAAGGGGACTCCGTCCAGACTAAGGAGAGTGAAGCATCCAATCACATAAAAGTTTTGGTAATAAGAGCCAATCAGATGTGGAAAAAGGCCCAAAATTGTTCATGCAATATTTATTTATTTTGCTGAATTATATCACTATTAAGTCCAAAGCCTTGTCTGCTTAGTTAGCACCAGTGTCAGAAATCAATACATGTCCCCAGGATTTGATTTTAATGGGTATTTCTTTTTTTTTACCTTTATGAGGGTGTATTTTCTCTAAAAATCACTCCGTATCATACTTTGTCAAACTAATTATTTTCAAAGAAACAGGTTTTACCATTAAAATTAAGTCAACATCAGCAAATATGTTTAACAAATAGGCCTAAATTAGAATTAAGAACTACGTATATCAGATGTTACAAATTAAAAACAGAGATACTCATTAACAGGGCACTTTTTGCCCCCAAATTTTACATTTCTGTGGAATTTTTTTTACTTTTTGTATCATTTGTGTGATCATTTTTATCCGGTTGGCACTCATTCTGCCCTACAAAGGCAAAATGCAGTAACTACACAAACACTGAAACTGAAATAAGTTTTGAGTCACTTGGTGTTAGTGTGAATCTCAATTTTGAAAATATGTAGTTACTGCAGTTTGCCTTTGCACTGCAGCAAAGAATCTCTGCTATATGAATACAGTACATTTTCAAACTTTTCTTTGCAAGAAAAAAAGATACCTGATGGCAACATCTGCTTCTAGGGCAGTGACTTTCTGTTGCAGAGCTTTACTGAAGGACATAAAAGTGTGTTCTGGAGCAAGCTGAGAGAGACAGAGAGTGTGTAATGAGAATTACAATCTTAACAGGAAGGAAGTTCAACAAACAGGTTTAGGTTTTGTCTCACAATCAGCTTATTGTTAAGACAAAGTGCAAGTGGGGCTCTCTAATGACTGCAGCGGGAACATACAGCATGGACACTTCCAGTGCTTTCTATTCGTTCAATTGACACTCATGTTGTCAAAAACATGACTGGAAAAAACTGGATTAGGATCGACTGTCTCACCATTGGAGCTCCACGACGGCCAATGACAGCAGGACGAGGACCGAGCTTGGACCGGTCCATGATGCAAGGAGAAGAGATGAAGAGAGGAACCAGATACAGCACCAGAAGAACACATACATAAACCACCAGTATAACAATCTGAAGTCCTGAACACACAAACAAACACACACACACAAATGAGAAAAGGGGTACTACAGTATAAACAAATGTAATGCACATTCTCCATTTCACATATGAATACAGTAAGATTACGTTAGGATGTGTTAATTTAATAAGGGCCTAATTAGAATTCCACTGGTCCAGTGTGTCTCCTGTAATTCTTTGGCCTGAACTGCCACTTGTCCTTCACACGACCTTAAACTCACTTGATCTTTCTCCTCTTACCACCAGACCGGCGACGACCCACCCTAATGCTGTGACCACAGCTAAGGCCCCAATGTGCAGGAATGGACCTGTGAACTGCAGCAGCAGAGACTCAAGACACTTGCAAATATCACATTATACTCAAAATAAAAAAAACACAATGGCACATTACAGTGATCACAGTTGGGCGTGGCTTAAATCAGTTTGAGATAAAGACATTCCATAATAACACATCTGGGTAAAAGAGTAATAAAGTTTGTCTAACCTGTAGAGAAATAAGTATAATGTCCCATTCGTCCTGCCAAAAATCATCAATGGACACTACACCTGTGATGGTGGTGAGAAGAACAGCCAGAACTCCAATCTAAGGGAAATAAAACCCAGATATTCAATGTACATTCATTCAAACCTCAATCTTAAAGGTTCAGACTTGAAGACTTTTGAAAAAGGTGTGGTCTTACCTTGTGGATCCAGTAGAGGTTAAGCTGCTGCCCCAGTACAATGTGACAAAATGCAAGAACCTGAAAACAATTTATTTTCCAATGAAACGTACAATAAACTCAATACAGGGAAAGTGTCTATTTTAAAAACTTTTTATTTATTTATTAAGGGGCAATATTTTCCCTTTGGAATTGGTTTTCAGGAGCACTTTTACCTTTATGAGGACATATTATTTTCTAACCATATAAAAACACAAGCTGTTTTGACTTTTAATCATTTGCAGGATATTAATTTTTGATATCAACAATTCAGTTTTCACTAGTTAGAATACTAATTTCTACTAGTGGAAATGCAAATTCTTGATATCAGTAATTACATTTGCACTAGTATAAAGATTCATTCTTGATTTAAAAAATGACGAAATCACTCGCAGAAATGACATTTTTACTGTAATTGCATTTTCACCAGTAGAATTTCACAACGATCTCTCATTCCCTCCTATTAATAACACTTTTGAAAGATATCTGAAATTAATTTTGTACTAGTTCAATATTACAATTTCCCAAATCTGCAATGAACTTCTTACTAGTAAAATTGTTTTATATCAATAATTACATGATTACTAGCACAAATGTTCTAACGTTCTAGTGAAATGTCAAGCTCTAGATCAATAATTAAACTGCAACTAGTGAAAATGCTCATTTTGTGAGATGTGACTGTAACTAGTAAGAATTACTTTTTAGATATCTTTAATTACTCTCCAATTTATTGATATCTGAAATACCAAATCTAACCTGTTGAATTACAATTACAGATATCAAAATTAGCATTTTCACTAGTTTTAATTAGAATGAACCTTTTTACTAGTGCAAATGTAAGAATTGTCATTATCCCAAGTAGAAATTACATTTCTGATAACTAGTGAACATTAGTTAACATATGCTACGCAAACCATCAATTTTAACATTAGTTGGAATTCAGTTTAATTCTACGTAGTAGACATTCAAATCTACACAATGTAAATGCGGTAATTAAAAAGCCATTAAAAGTTTATCCGCATTGCTTTCTCTGTGTGTGTGTGTGAAGAGCGCTCACCATTAAAAATGCAATGTAAGTGAATCCAGTGAGTGTTGTGGCGAGAATAGGGGCCGTGCCATCCTTCCAAACGCCTGAACGATTATATAATAACCTGCCAGAGAAACAAGAGCTGCTCACAGACACCCGCAGGGGACAAAAACACCAGCATGCTGAAACCCACTGATCATGCTTTACACATAGGAGGGAAATACTACCATTAGTAGAAGATTATGCAATCCATGATTTGAAAATAACAGTGTAAATCTTGCAAATAAACTTCAGGAAGCTCATAAAACATAACAAGAAATCAACCAGTAAGCCTTGGACGGAGGACACACAGCAGGGTCTAGAGTTAATGAGCAGCTGACGACACTGCTGCAACAGCTGGATCCACTAAACACTGAACTCACCAGTTGAACTCGTTGTAGTCATTACGAGCTTCCCACCAGAAGTATGACCACACGAGGAGGAGGAAAAACGAACAGCAGAGGAGAAAGAACCATGAACATTCCCACTGAAAAGCAAAAACAAGAAGTGATGTAAACACACACAACACATTCACTCGTATCACTGCAGACTTACCGTAATACCAAACTATTGATTGACTTTTCAGCTTGTCAGTTCTGATAGAGTACATTTTTGATTTCTTACATTTTAACATCTTCCGTTATGTCTCACAAGCTATTAGAGTGTGGCGATATAATAATATAGAGTCTTTTAGCGGAAAGTATTAAGTCAACATTTAATGGTATTCGCAACCCATTTTATTACTGTAATGTATTTAATGTCAAATATTTTAAGGAAAAAATAGGTTCGACTTTTTTTTTTGTTTATGCATCGGGAACTGACAGGATCAGAAAAAGTGGGTGTTCCATACTAGGTTGGAACCAGATCTGAAAGTGTTTCGCTAAAACAATGCCTAAATAGCTAATTGGCAATTTGTAACATTAGCCAATAAACATGCTGCCTAGGTGATGTCAGCGGAAAAGGAAAGTCGTTTCAGGGACAAAACTAGTTATAAAATTTTGAGTAGGGTTGTTGTTTTAACGCGTTTTATTATATAAAAAAATCTAATTCAATTGCAAATTCAATGGCAAAATGGATTGCTGTGGCCTGTAGGCCAATAATATGGAAATAAACAATATATTGTTTATATATATTTTGCATTGTCTTATCAATAATTTACTTGACTGTCACAATAATGTAATGCATTTTAATTATCTGAATTATTATATATATATATATATATTCTATTTATAAATATTTAAATATAAAATGTAAATATCCTGTAACTATAATTATTTCATTAATAAATGTAATATATAATATATTACATATTATATATATAAAACATATTAAATAATATATATGTAATTTTATGAACTTTCTCATGAGATTCTTTAAATTAATTCATTTTAATCGATTGAAAGCCTTAATTCTGATCAAATATTAGAATGATGTGCGCTGGTGAATCATGCACAATAAGATTAGGAATGTGTTGTAAATATGATGTCATGTTGACTTTTGGTGGTCATTTATCACATATAGAATGTGGTAAATAGATGACACGGGCTGCTGAGGTCTAACCACTGATATATATGTATATAGAACTGGATCGCTGACGCAATGGTAAACGGCTAGTAGGAGGTGAAGCCACCAGAAGAATTCGACCGGCCATATTGGTATGCCTAAACAATCATACAGGATCAATGACTGACAGGCGAAAACACCGTTTTACTGTCTCCGACCTGCGGATACGACAGTCGCATTTCGCCCTCTAGTGACAATCATGTTTAATGTTTAATTTGCTCGTTAGGGAGAAGATATACACGGATTGCGATGTCAAAGCATTCACCTGACCCGGTTTGCGTTGTAGGGATGTACATGCAGATTTCAGATATAAAATCGGTGATTTTAGATGAAATTAGATGATTACCAAGTCAATAGAGACATTGGAAAGTTTGGGCACAGCAATATGGTGGCGCAGTGGCTTCAATGATATGACATCATGAGTAATCCAGTTCTATATTACATATCAGTGGGTCCAATACCTTTCCAGATGCCCAACTGTTTTTGGCATCATGATAAATTATGAGCTTTTAACCAACTACTAATAAGTTTAAAAAAAGAAAATAACAGAAGTTTAATTAAATTCCTTAACCATAGAAACATCACCACACAGAGTTCCACAGCAAATTACTTTAGCGATATAACACTTTCAGCACAGCAAGATCTTTGAGACAGAGAAAGGTATCATCTGGCACAAAAGAATAGTTTCCCGGGAGACCAGACATGGTCACCGTGGACACACCTCCAATGCTGAATTATGAGCACGCTGCTAAAATTTCACATGGTTCATAAATAATCTTGAGGCAATGCAACGATCGCTAGTCCCAGTCAGCTGTGTGCAGTAGTGATGCTGTAGTGTTTGTTCACCTTCATACAATGACTCATAATTCTCATTCATTGACATCTCTTCCTTTCGAAGCCAGTAACCTCTATTTTAAGCACGATACTGCTTTGGTGGCTTTTCATGACTGTAAAGACTGACTAAAGTACGAGTCATTATCATTCGAGTGCGGGCTGTGAAGGAACACATAATTGGTTTGACCCACTAAACAAATATGCCACTTCACCGAGGAATGTTGTTTGTTTACTTTGTAATCTTGTTCAAGAAGGAGAGAAAGTAGCTAAAAGTATTATGAGGGGGAAAAAACTGTTGACATTACAATGATGTTTGATATAACTTTAAATTAGAGAAGTTTTGAAATGATTGATTCATGTTCTTTAATTTTTGTTAATAAATAGAGAACAAAAAGGAATGATTAGGACAGATGAACCGTACTGGCAATAAATAGATAGTTATAATAATATTTGGTTTGTATGTATTCTTCGAGAGATTTAGGTTGCTGCTGAAAGAAATCCTAGGGGAAACACTGGCAATAGTGTAAAACAATGTCCTGCTACATTATCCCTTACATATACCAGCTGTATTGTCAAGTGATTGAGGTCTGCTGAACTCCAACACCAACCACTGTGAAGAGATTGCTTCAGTTTCTTGGCGCTTTTCCTTTTCCCGATCTTTTACACTGGCAATAGTGTAAAAGATCTTACTCGGTGGATGGGGACATCCCAAAGATTTAATCTAGTATCTTGCATGTATACATTTTAAAATGAATTTCAGTACCTTTCAAGATTCTGTGCTGTACTTGTGAGAATCCTAGAGGAAGATACTCTCATTTAAAAACTGAAAGGCTCAATTTACATGATGTACGTGTCAAATGACATCAGCTTGTAAGCTTGTTATTGGAAGGAAAAGCGCCAAGAAACTGAAGCAATTTCTTCACAGTGGTTGGTGTTGGAGTTCAGCAGACCTCAATCACTTGACAATACAGCTGGTATATGTAAGGGATAATGTAGCAGGACATCCTTACGAAATAAAACAAGATCAGGGAGTCAGGACAATGACATGAAGAAAGGGTTTATTTTGTGATTTTGACCAACTGACTTTTGACCATACACTATTCCACTTCTCATACACTGATTTACTTGTCAAATAAATGAATGTAAATTAAATATTGTTTTGAAACTAGCACAGCTATGCAGGAAATCTGTTAATTTTGCTACGTTTATGCTTCTCATTCACACTAGAACAGTGTTTTCCTCCAACAAAGACTACTCCAGTACCACATACTTTGGCAAATCATGATGCAAGGAAACTGAATTTTTACAGTTTAGAGTGGATGTGGCCTTGGAATATCATAATTTACACTATACTTGACTGCTGACTGACAATATAACAATAACTTTGAAAGATAGTCATACAGAAACTGGGTGTTGTGGAGGTAAGTGAGGACCCAAGAGCGATGTAACAGAAATGTTGTTCTTTAATGAAAAGTTCTTAGCAACACAAAAATGAACACAAAATCTTCTCCTTGAGAGGCAACGGTTAACACAAACAACCAGCAGAGTGGGCGATGAATAAAGGAAGCTTCTTCTGAGCTCTTAGCGAGTGTCCCTTAGGCAGCAGCCGGGGGTTGCAGTGTTGCGCCGTCAGGCTGTAGACTCCCCTGGGGTAGACAGGGATCGAGGCCAGACCGTGGAGACCAGACTTCTGGCAGCGCGGGGCGAACTGAACAGAACACAAATATATCCAGGTAATTAACGGAGAAAAGAACGTAGAGAGGCGGATGCCAATAGGACAGGACTGGACAGCGACAGGTAGACAACGGTTTGTTTCAATGTGTGAAACTCAAGTGAGACTCAGACAACGAAAGCAGCGAAAGCAGGGAAAGAAGTAGAGATCTAATCAGTGGGAAAACGGGAACAGGTGGGAAGGGAATTGACGGAGAATTAAGGGGAGATGAGAAGCAGCTGGAGAACGAGAGGAAGGGGGAGAAGTAACCAGAGAGGGCCAGCAGATGGCGAAAGAGTAGCAGGAAAGAACAAGAACAAAACATATAATGACTGGACAGGACGAGACATGACAGTACCCCCCCCCCCTCAGCGAGTGTCTCCTGGCGCTCCCGAGGAGGAAACCTGGCGGTTTCGGAGGAAATCATCAATCAGCGAACGGTCCAGCACGTCCCGAGAGGGAACCCAACTTCTCTCCTCGGGACCGTATCCCTCCCAATCTACCAGAAACTGATGACCACGACCCCGGGGACGCATGTCTAGAATCTTGCGGACCCTGTAGATGGGCGCGCCTTCAACGCGAACGGGGGAGGAAGAGGGGCGAGTGGGAGCACGAACAGCGGGCTTGACACAAGAGACGTGACAGAGGAAATGGGGGGAATAGCAGACATTAAACATTTCACATGACAAGAGACATTCCAAGAAAGGATGGTATTCTTAGACCAATTAATAGAGGGATTATGTTGAACTAACCAGGGATGGCCTAAAACAATTGGAGCAAACGGTGACTGAAAAATAAAAAAATAAATGGTCTCGCTGTGATTACCAGAGACAGTGAGGGTCAAGGATAACGTCTCACGCAGAATCCCGGGGAGAGAACTACCGTCCAAGGCTAACAGGGCCGTGGGCTCCTTCAAATCAGAAAGGGAGATATAATGCTCTCGAGCCCAAGTCTCGTCCATGAAACAGCCCTCCTCCCCAGAGTCAATCAAAGCTTTGCAGGCGGCGGAAAAACCGGTCCAGCGGAGATGGACGGGGACTGTGGAACAGGACCTTGAAGGAGAGGCCAGGGTTGTTGCGCTCACCAGTCGCTCTCCCTTCACTGGTGAGCTCTGGCTTTTACTGGGCAGGATGTGATGAGATGAGTAGCAGCGCCGCAGTAGAGACAGAGGCGGTGGTTGATTCTTCGCTCATTCTCCTTAGCCGAGATGCGGATGCCTCCTAGTTGCATGGGCTCCGAAAACATGGTGGTGGAGGATGGTGGTAGTGTAGTGGAGAGTGGGGCAAAGGGGAGAGCAGAATCAGCCCTACGGACTCGACGAGGAAGGTTGATTCGCTTCTCGATGCGGACGGCGAGTTCAATCGCGGAATCCACTCGGGAGGGAACTTCACGGGAGGGAATCTCATCCTTGACCTCCGCGCAGAGACCCTCCAGAAAGCGGGCGAGTAACGCCGGCTCGTTCCAGTCGCAGGGGGCAGCAAGAGTCCGAAATTCAATGGAGTAATCCGTGATGGACCGCTTACCCTGACATAGCGAGGACAGGACTCGGGAGGCCTCTTCGCCAAACAAGGAGCGGTCAAAAACCCGTATCATCTCCTCCTTAAAGTCCTGATATCGGTTAATACAGTCAGCCTCCGCCTCCCAGATGGTCGTTCCCCATTCACGAGCCCGTCCAGAGAGGAGGGATAACACGTATGCGACGCGAGCCCTGCTCAGGGAGTAAGTGGTGGGCTGGAGAGAGAAAACAACATCGCATTGGGTGAGAAACGCACGGCACTCCATGGGCTCACCAGCATAGCAAGGCGGGTTGTTGATCCTGGGTTCAGGAGGCCCGGAAGCCCTGGAGGCAGCCGGAGGATCGAGGCGAAGAGCATGAATCTGTCCGGTGAGATCGGAGACTTGAGCAGCCAGGGCCTCGATGGCATGTCGCGCAGCAGATAACTCCCCCTCGTGTCTGCCTAACATTGCCCCTTGGAGCTCGACAGCTGGCTGAAGAGGGTTCGGGATCGCTGGGTCCATTCTGGTCTGAGTCTTCTGTTGTGGAGGTAAGTGAGGACCCAAGAGCGATGTAACAGAAATGTTGTTCTTTAATGAAAAGTTCTTAGCAACACAAAAATGAACACAAAATTTTCTCCTTGAGAGGCAAAGGTTAACACAAACAACCCGCAGAGTGGGCGATGAATAAAGGAAGCTTCTTCTGAGCTCTTAGCGAGTGTCCCTTAGGCAGCAGCCGGGGGTTGCAGTGTTGCGCCGTCAGGCTGTAGACACCCCTGGGGTAGACAGGGATCGAGGCGAGACCGTGGGGACCAGACTTCTGGCAGCGCGGGGCGAACTGAACAGAACACAAATATATCCAGGTAATTAACGGAGAAAAGAACGTAGAGAGGCGGATGCCAATAGGACAGGACTGGACAGCGACAGGTAGACAACGGTTTGTTTCAACGTGTGAAACTCAAGTGAGACTCAGACAACGAAAGCAGCGAAAGCAGGGAAAGAAGTAGAGATCTAATCAGCGGGAAAACGGGAACAGGTGGGAAGGGACTTGACGGAGAATTAAGGAGAGATGAGAAGCAGCTGGAGAACGAGAGGAAGGGGGAGAAGTAACCAGAGAGGGCCAGCAGATGGCGAAAGAGTAGCAGGAAAGAACAAGAACAAAACATATAATGACTGGACAGGATGAGACATGACACTGGGAGATGAAAGGATTTTATGGATGAATGTCCTCCAGATGGACCAAAGAGCTGAAGGTGTGTATAAATAGAGGGATGAGAGGATGAGTGTTAATTCTCTTTAGCATTATGCCCAACAGCCTTCCATATTATACAGTATTCAGCACTTGATACATACTTAAGCTTTTTGCCAACTCTGACAATCCACATTTGGACACAAAGCCTCAAACAACATCAGACGACAGGCTTCAAACAGCTCAAAATGCAAACCATTGCGTACAACAACAACTCATGCAAAGTTTCCTAATTATTCCACTCAAGCCCCGTTATAGACTTAAAAGTGAACTGATTATACTGTATTTGTCTTTCAGGTTTTGGTGGAGATGAGACATTGAGAGATGTCACTCCACAGCGGATGACACATTTTGATGCTTTGTTTATTCATTCTACACAGCTGACAGCTGCTAATTCCTCAATCCAATTATCTCCTCCAGACCTGCTCAGCGGATGGGACTCATCGTCACCATGCTGACACAGCCTGAGCCAGCCAGTCACATAGCTTCTGATGAGTAAGTTCTAAATGACAAGGGACCCGGTTGAAGCAGAAAGATGATGTCTAATGTCTGCATGCGTGTGCAACATTTTTGATGGCTTTTGGGGAATTACAAAATAAATGGAATACTGTGGACTGTAGGTCCAATGAAAGGCTTGTTCAGTGATATGGAAATAAACAATATACTGCATTCTAAAACATCTTTTGGTATTGTCTAATCAATGCTTTACTTGTCTGCCCCAATTATGTGATGTATATTTTAATTACCCAAATTATTTTATTTATATATATATAATTATTTATATAAACTTATTTAAAATTAATTAATTATTAAATATTTAAATATTTGGCTACACTTTACAGTGTCCTTGTAACAAAGTAATTACGCAAGAAAGAACTGAGTAATATTAATTAACAACATGTAATTACTATAGGATTAGGGTTAGGGTTTGATTTAGTGTTAGTTGCTAGTAATATGCACAATTTACTGTTATTACTATAGTCAGTACTTGTAATATGTATAACAAGGACACTGTAAAATAAAGTGTTACCAAATGTTTTCACTTGGGGGCCTTTCTCTGAGAATATTAATATATGCGAATAATTAAATTAATTAATCGACATATGACGTAAATAATTTGATAAAAAAATGTAATCGATTGACAGCCCAAATAAAACCCATGAACTCAATCATTACAATGTTTGGAATGGAATACTGGAATGGTGTATTGCTATCTGCATGCTCTACTGTAGAGTTATTTACTGTATTTACACATTACTTGCCATTATTCCTAGTATTCCAGAGAGCTGTGTATGCAAAATGAAACGATAAACATTTCAAACAGTAGTACTCTACCTTGGTGTCACATGACCTTGCCATGTTGCATGTTATATTCCAACAATTATCTCACAAATAAATGCAGATTTTTTGCTATTTTTTCCAGTTTTGTGTAAAAATGTCTTAACATTAGGCAGCCCAATCAACTAATCAGTCAAGTAAAAAAATTACAAGTTAAACAATTGTGTTTGACATTACTCACTGATCAGTCAAGTTGGGCTCATTGCATTTTTACAGGTATACAGGAAATAGTATGAGTAGTATGCAATTTCAAACACAGCCAGAGAAAAAGAGAGAGAAGTCCCACTTGTCTAACACAACGCCATTACAATCTTTCACTAAAAATGGTTGGTTTTAAGTAATTCAATCATGGACATCAGTTCCAAATAATGAAAATGCATTTCCTTAATATGAAATGAAATTGTAGGCTCTACTTAAATGTTTTGTGTTGCATATACCCAAAGGAATTGAGTTAACCTCACTTAAATTAGATCAGTCCAAATTACTCCACTCAACTTAATAGCTTGTGGCTGGCTAGCAACAATACACATTAGCATATCATAGACATCTTTTTGTTCAATATGACAAGGATGGCAGTTAACATCAATCAGTCTGTATGCTGATGATCCTTCTGTCTTTGCTTCATGACAGTAACAATATACACACATTGCTCAGCAAAGTACAATGTTGTTAATCACCCATCCTAGACCTAACTATAAGCTTCACTCTTCTCCACAATGGTAACCTCCGAAAAATATCCACCATGAGAGAAACTTATCTAAATCCCAACATCACAGAAGATTAAACAGTAAGTCTACTACTGCATTCATTTTGTGTAGAAATACATTAAAATGACACTTCATTTTAAAATGTCCTCTCCCAATCCAGTCTCATGCAAAGCATGCTGGGAAATGTAAATTCCCTGTCCCATTTCAGAAATAATTTGATGGAACACATCTTTTTCACATAGTCCCAACACAATTGGATTAAGTAAGCATAGTTAGATTGTACACAATTAAATTAAGTTGAGACCAAATGCTAAAGATTTGTGTTGGATTAACTAAATTTAATGAACAATTATGTTGAGTGAACACTATCCATTAGAAGTCCAAATTCATATAATTTCATATCAATGTAATCATATACATTTTTTATGACTTTGTTGAATTTTACTTGGACTTTACACAATATAATTATGTTCTGATCTGAAACATAAATGTATAATGTTGTATTATGTTGTATTATTGTAGTCTTACAATAACATAAAACGTCTGTACTGGATTTGTTCAATATGAGACCGACAGTTCAAAAGCAAAAGACCTTTGTTGGTTGAGTAGATATTTTTTCAATTTTACACAGCATATTTTCATTATTGTTTGCAGACATTCTTGGATATTTTCGGTCAGATGGTTATGTGAATCTCATGGAAATTGTGTAGATGGAAAACTGCAAAGGCATTACAAATATTCTCTCCAGATCATCTTGCACCAGTTTTCCGAGTCTTCAGCTAAAATTGGAGTCTGTGGTTTATATAGACAATGACTATGTTTGGACTAGCATACTACTATATGGCACTTACTATTTCTGCAATGAATAGTCTGTGTGCTTTGCATAGACAACAACATAGCTTAAAGCATTCTGTTTCACATACTGCACAATTTGACACTGTGCTTTATGTCTTATCATTGAAACTAGTCATTAATCCATTTATATGTCTGATTGTCTTTAAACTTCAGAGGATATTTCTACATTTGAGCTTGATTCCTTATCAATATTAGAGTAGTTTAGGTAAAGATTAGATAAGTGTTGATTTCCAGTCTGGCTGCGGCTAAGTTCAGGTCAGAACATTTGATCACTGTACTGGAATGGATGCTCGGTTAAAAAAATAGGCATTTCTGCTTGAATAGCTTTGCTGGTGAATGTCACCAGACATTGCGTGAACAAGACAAAGAGAAAGAAAGAGAGACGCTGAGAGAGGGACCTTATTAATCTACTCTTTATGTAGTATACAGATTGGAATTGACCTACAACATGTCCTCCAGGGAATGTGAAACCCTGGCTTGAGTTTCTCTCAGTTTGATGGAGAGACAGTCAGACAGGAGAAGAGAAAGGGATTTTGCTTCATTACGCAAGTCTTCATTACCAAATGGCCTTCAGTCCTGTTATCAGCCTTAAAAGGATAGTGAAGATATTCAAAACTGGAATACATTATTAACTGAATTAATGTTAGGTATTAATTAGAGCTATAGCTTTTCTCATAAAATGTAGGATTGGTCAGCAATGTTTAAAGGCGAGACTTAGTTGTCAGTTACACATCAGATCTGTGGCATTTTGTCCTAAATCATCTGAGTGCAATTCAAACTCCCATTATATACACCCATTGTATCCCGTTAGAATATAAAGCCCTCCCCCACAATAGCTGTATGGGAAATGATGATGCCATTGTTACCTTGGAGCTGTCGTCATGGGAGCGTTGGTACCGTTTCCAGCGGCAGCCGTAGATCCCGGTCAGGCAGGACAAACACAGCTGTCTCTCATAGACCTGCAAGGGTTGGTGTTTCACCATAGTCAGGCCACAGCTGATCTGCAGACATCCCACTCACACACTGCAAGCCTGCAATTATGACCAAATACATCTAGGTTGGAGAAACTTCATAACAAAAACACTGAGATGAAACTCTGTCTGCAACTAAATTATACTGTCAATGTTGATATTGCACGGAAAAACTGAGAGAAGGATTTAGCCGTTAAGCTTTGAGTCTGGGAAACTTGCCTAAGGACAACATACCACAGAAATACCTACCTTCCCATGGACTAGGAACATAAACAATATGTTAGTAATAATATCAGGAATCTGTAGGTAGAAGGTAATGAGAGGTTGAGTTTATTGTTGGTTTTGTCTTAACCCATGTGTAACAGAGAGGACGACATTTCTATAGCAGTATGCAATCACATTAAAAACTTTGGAAATGTCAGTAGACATTGCAATCAGAATTTTTGTTCCTCCAAAAACAAGAACTTGATTGAAATTGAATTTCACAGCCATTATTACTTAGAAAATAAAGCAGAATATTAGGATTGGGAATCGAGAACCGATTCAAATGTAGAACCGTTTCCATTTAAAATAAATAAATACTAGAACCAAATGATTGCATTGACGATACTCATAACATACATCACAACCAGTGTGGTCCAATTTCTGAATAACGAATAACTCTTATGACATAAAACATACTGCACATGCCTTCTGAATGAATCAGCCATTCTTTTTAGTAGGGATGTCCCAAAACAAAAACGTTTTTTTTGAGAATGAGTATCAATACTTTGTTTTCAATACTTGCCGATACCGATACCTGTTTTGTTGTTAAAATGTTCTGAATTCCATATCAACAGTTTAATTTTAACATCGAAATGATGTCTTTAATCAAATGAAAATAGAACAACATAATATTGTAATCATGAAGTGCTGTGTAACAGACCATCACAGATATGATATACTGCTTAAATATAATACAATTACTACTGATTTATTATTATTATTATTAGCATTAGTAGTAGTAGTAGTACTATTATTACAGTGAATATTACATAAATAATGTATACAGTAGTGATATGTTTCTGTTGTAATTTGTTTTCCATTTAAATTGAGCTTTATATATAGGAAGTCCCACCTTACAGGTAAAAGAGCCAATCACCTTTAAATACAGACATCACTTGTCAATCAGCTCGAGAACGTGCATGTGCTATAAAAGCTGGGAAAATTGCCTTTTAGTGTAATCTGAGGTAAGTAAGCACCATTTATGATACCAGTGTTGTCAGATTTTACAGCTGATTTGAAATACATGTATGTTCTTTGATCGTAATCTTGCCCAACCATTTTGGAGATTTCGGTCTCTCCCCATTTAAGTAGATAGGAGCTGCACTGTCATGACTGGAAATAGCTTTCCAAGTGCGTTCCAAACATGGTCGACAATGGACTGACTTGTTAGAAAGACTCACACGCTCAGGTGGATCCAGCGTGAACAGCAATCTCCTGACAGTTTAAATGGCCTGGATCGCCTGACCATCATGATTTGTGAATCAGAGGAACTGTTTTGTTATTTTTTATTTTATCCCCTTATCTCCAAATTTGGAATGACCAATTGCCCCTACTTAGTAGGTCCTCATGGTTGTGTGGTTACTCACCTCAATCCAGGTGGGGGAGGACAAGTCTCAGTTGCCTCCGCTTCTGAGACAGTCAATCTGCCCATTTTATCATGTGGCTCACTGTGCATGACACCACGGAGACTCACAGCATGTGGAGGCTCATGCCACCCTCCGCAATCCATGCACAACTTACCACGCGCCCCATTGAGAGCGAGAACTCCTAATCATGACCACGAGGAGGTTACCCTATGTGACTCTACCCTCCCTAGCAACCGGTCCAATTTGGTTGCATAGGAGACCTGGCTGGAGTCAATACTTGTTTTAATTTCTTAACTATTAGGGCTACATTTAGGGGCGTAGCATTAATTCTAATGGTATACACATGACAGTGGATCTAAAATTGTTTTTTGACTTCCAAGCGAGCGTGGTAAAATAAAGGAGTTCTTGGGTGAAAGTTCTACTTGTCAATCAACTGCTGTGCTAAAACAAGTTTTTTTCAACTTTACCGGTTATGTGCAGCTTTCAAAGGAAATTATCCGGTTGGTACATTTTAAAAAGTGCATAGACACTTGCACAAGTTCACAATAATTGTGACACAGTTGAGAAACACACACATGTAAAGCTCAGGTTAATACAGCTATTCCACTAAAATAACAGAGGATTCTGCTATAGACTTCATGTTTGCGCTAAGATTAATTATAATTGGCAGAAACAGTTCACCACGTTTTTGCACTTTATTATCATGCAGTAACACACTGATGTAATGATTGATGTATGATTGATGATTGATGAAATCAGAGACCCTACAATCGAAATCTCAATACAACTGATTAAAGGAGAAGCATATTACCAGGTGTAAATGGCGATATCCCTGTCCACTTGTGATCAGACAGCGTGAAACGCATCTTAACAACAGGTAATAAACAGGGCACACACACACACACACACGCTCACGCACACCATTTGGAATTATCCGTCAATGTTTAAAAAAATCTGTAAAAGATGGAGAATTTTTGGTTAGCACAACCCCTGGTTAGAATGGAGCTGGGGTGAAGCACACAAACGACAATGACAAATTATTATCTTATGGAGGCTGAAATATCAGTTAACCCCACTGGTGACCAAAATCCAACATTCACATTAGGAGCGGCTGTGGCTCAGTTGGTAGAGTTGCTAATCGCAGGGTTGGCGGTTCGAATCCCGGCACACACGACTCCACATGCCAAAGTGTCCTTGGGCAAGACACTGAACCCCAAGTTGCTCCCAACGGCAGGCTAGCAACTTGGATGGCAGCTCTGCTGTCATTAGTGTATGAATGTGTGTGTGAATGGGTGAATGTGTCACAGTGTAAAGCGATTTGAATACCGTAAAGGTTAAAAAGGCACTATATAAGTGCAGACCATTTACAGCACTCTTTATTCCTTCAACTGGTTCAGAACAGATTAGAGTTGATTAGAGCCACTCATGTGAGGTCATCACCAAAAAACTAAAATGCTCTTAAATCTCTTAAACTATCTTTCAATATTTAAAGTGGTAGACACACTCCCCATTTTAAGCAGAGGAGAAGCAGTATACGGCTGTAATTGTGCATGTGTGTATCCAGCAGCTGTGTGTGTTTTATCAGCTGAGTTGGTGTGGGGCTTCGTGCTCCAGCCTGTTTCCATGACATTGAGTTTACCATGCGCTTTCAGATTCACAAAAGCCTGAATTCTCCATCATCAGGAGAGTAAAATTAGCCTGCTGCTTTGAGCCTCATACTAGGTCTGATTTCAGTCCCTGTTTCACCTCCATGCTGTATGATGACCAGCAACAGGATGCTTCTTTTGTCTGCTTATGTTCCTGCAGCAGTCCAGCAGACCCTCTCCTTAAGTGACTAGTGGCTCTCAAATGACATTACAGATCCACTTCAGAAGGGATGAGTGGAATTTGTAAAGAGCAACACATTAAAATGGTTCCAATAAAAATAAAGGGTTTTACTTTTTTCCATTCATCCAAAACCAGATACATTACTTTGGATGTCTGTAAGATGACTGAGCTGTCCAGACTTTAAAACAAAATGCTACTTTCAGAAACTTCAGAGCAGCGTTTGCACAAACATACTCCTTGTTTGATACTGAAGGGAATTTACAGAACTGATGGCAGCTGCCCAGTTCAGAAGCCCTGCCAACCGGCAAGGGAATAGTGGGTTAGGTCTAACCAGGAAGGAAATTTGTCACTAAAATCTTCGATATTACTCTGGAGAACACAATGAGGGACCAGCTTTTGACACCCAAAAATGAACATTCGGTAGCTTGCTGCCTTACTGCCTGCTTAGTTAATGACAGCGTTTTTGAATGAAAGGAAATCTTAATGAAACTGGTCTCAGAACAGTTTGAAAGCAAATTATTTTCACCCTACCTCCATATACAGCGTCCCTAGGTCAGAAGTGTTGTTGAATGTAGTGGCCCATATGAGCCCAAGTTGCCCGGTGAAATGTCCACAAAATGGTGCCAAAAGTGTTTTTTAAAGCAAGTTGTTTTTAGTTGTAAATTACGTAATACAGTCAACAGGATTACATATTTTTTTAAACCATACACCCTAACCCAAACCTTAAGCCTAAACCTAACCATCAGTGGAGTAAAAACGTAATTTTAAAGGGAAAATGCAACCTCAGATTAGCGCTCAACATTGTTAATGAGAATGTGGTTACTTCCTGGTTTCCATGGGACCAGATGTCTCTGGGGCTTCTCACACACAACGCTGTCAGTCGCATCACAGGAAAAGATAAACACCTTTGAATTTATTAAAAGATGCCTGATGGAAGATTGCTCTTGTCGGTAACTCTGCAGAATGTGGTTGATGTCAGGGCACTGGAACATTTGGTAGCAATATGTCAAGTTCCAATGTAATCATGTTGTCAGAAGACCTGGAATGTGGCGTAGGAGTCAAATAGATCAGTTTTATTAAGATTTTTGATTAGCCCCTTGTCACTACCTGCTTTTGTTGTATAGAAAAAATAATTATGAAAAACATCTCCTTTGTGTTCCATGTAAGAATAAAGTCAAAACACTTTTCAACAGAACAAAAGAGCAACGTTTTTTCAGTTTGCCATCAACAACCTCCTCATGAGATCTTCACCTCTGATTTTCAGTCCAAACCTGATCCAGAACTCTCATTAACTCCAGCATGACAGTAAGATTAATGCGATTTTAAAAATGACCATTCTTTCTATTCATGGATTCATTCAAAATTCAAAAACCTGCAAATAGAGACATTTACTCATTGTACAGCTTAAGATTGGACAGCGTAGAACATTGAAGAATGGGCTCAGAAAAAAACGACTCTGGGAAGATTCTGTGGGAATGAATCCAACAGGTTTGATCGAGCCCCCAGGAGGGCAGGAAAGGGTTTACTTTCCCAGGGATGAAACATGGCCTTTGTATTCAGTCTCCATTGGTGGGCCCTCTGTGAATTTTTCTGAGATAATGCGAGCAAAGACAACTTCATTTATCTCTCTTCACTTTCTCTTTGTATGCAGCTTTTGTTTTCACACCATACCGACCTAATCTACCTGCTCTGAGAAACAACACCCTCAAAGATTGTATGTTAAACATTGTTGGACATTGTCAACAGCTCATAATGACTGTTTCTGATAAAAATGTCATAGCGCAAGTGAAACTTGATATTTTGGCAGCTGCAACTAAAACCGAAGACACAACTGTTGACACCAAAACAAAGGTAAATTCAGGCAATAAGCTCTCAGGAAAAGTGAAAAAGCTTGTTATGAACAAGTCTACAGTTAGAACTTTGATCTAAAGAAGATAAAAGACATCAACTTCCAACACCCCTCCGGTTGAATGTTCCGTCCCTTGTGCAACACTTCCATTTTGCCTGTTGTTAGGCTTTTCTCTCTTGAACACTTCCTAAGGAGCTGTCTGTGGTATTTCCCTCCACATTCAGCCCAAAACTTTTGAAGCTTTAGAGAAACATTCTCCTCTCTGGCTCAACCACAACAGCTGGCAACCCAAAAGCCAAGATTTTGGATGTCCAAAGAAATATGAGGGATATGAGACTTTTCATCACTTCCAACACCCACAATTTTTTTTTCTTTAACTCTGAAAGCAGCTCAGATGCCTGAGAAATGCTGATATGAGAGAAAACCAGTACAAATGGTCACATGTGGACCTATTTTATCACTGGTCATCTAAACAGGCCTGTCTGCTCCTCTAGGTTACACTTTCAGTGTTTTGATGGCATCTTCAATACATAATTTTAATGACAAGACAAAGGTTTTAAAGTCACATTTAGTACAAAAAGAGCCAAATACAGTATATATCTTTCATAGATGTTATAGGAGTAGTTCTCCCAAAAATTTAAATTCTCTTATTATTTACTCACCCTCATGTCATCACGGATGTGTATGACTTTCTTCTACAGAACACAAATGAAGATGTTTTTGAAGAATAACTCAGTTCTGTAGGTCCATACAATGCAAGTATATTGTGACCAAAATTTTAAAGCTAAAAAAATCACAATAATGCAGCATAAAAGTAATCCATACGACTCCAGTGGTTTAATCCATGTCTTCTGAAGCGATCCAATTGGCTTGGGTGGGAACAGACAAAAATGGAATTCCTTTTTCACTGAAAATCTTGCTATTGTAGTCTCTAGGCACGATCAGAATTTGGAGCTTGATTACACTTCCTAGTGCTTGACATGTGCAGAGTGCTAGATTGCACTAGGAAGTACATATAATCAAGCTTGAAATCATGACAGCCAAGGAGACTGCTGATGTCTTGATTTATTGTGAAAAAGAAGTTAAATGTTTTTATCTGTTCTCATCCAAAATCTATTGGATCGCTTCAGAAAACATTTAAACCACTGGAGTCATGTGGAATACTTTAATGCTGCCTTTATGTGCTTTTTAAAGCTTCAAAGTTTTGGTCACCATTCACTTGAATTATATGGACCTAAAGAGCTGAGATATTCTTTTAAAATTCATCTGTGTTCTGCAGAAAAAAGAAAGTCATACACATCTGTAATTGCAGGAGAGTGAGTAAATGATGAGATAATTTCCCTTTTTGAGTGAATTGTTCCTTTAAGATACCTGTAGATCACTGTACAGGGGTTATTGTGATAACAAATATGTAATTAAATACTCTATACTTGGTTAAAATAGTATAAAGTGAAGATTATGTACGGCCATGCGATTTTCAGTCAACAATGACAACAACTGTTTAATTTTTGTTGTTGTTGGGACATGCACCATGCCAATACCAATAATATTTTTAGAGGTACCTTGGAGTATCATGTAAATATCATGGTACATGAATATGGTATTCATCCTGTAACTTGCTTGTGGTTGTCCATTGTAGTCAGATGCTTGTTTGAGACAATTTTGAATTTCCTCATTTAGTGCACAGTTGTTGTAATTTATGTGTAATTATGTGTAAATTATACTTACTTGTAGTATATATAGTGTTTTCCAAAATTTTTCTGCCACGGCACACATTTTACGATTAAAAAAATCCTACGGCACACCACTATCCCACATAACATCATTGATAGTTTTCCTTTTCAAGAACTTGTCCATGTTTTCTGTCTTAGCAGTGTGTTTACTCGTAATGTTTTAAATTCGGCTATGCAAAAAATGCAAGTAACATAGGTACGCTGTATAATGAGGTCACAGGTGACAAGAGTGCTAATTAGGTAATGAAAAACAAAATTAGTATTTTCCAATTTCTGGATTTGTTCTTGCAAAAGTCATTCTTGCAACGCCACAGCAAAAACATAAATAAAAATAAACTATATATATATATACAGGCCTATTTTTTTTACCGTATTTTCCGGGAATAATGTCGCACCTGACTAGAAGAAAAAATCTAAATAAAAATAAATAAATAAAAATCGGGTTGTTGAGAGAATAAAAGCACATACACAGAAGTTGCAACTCTGTTTGGATCCTGCAGGCACTAGGACGCGGTTCAGATGTCAAGCGCTCTCCTTGAAGGTTACAGTAGCCTACCGCAGAATCTACACATCGTGTGTCACTGTGTTTTTGGGCTTGTTTTAAACGGGAGAATTTGCTTTTAGTAATCGTGTGTAAGTTACAGTTTCTCATATTCGGTTTATGTTTCATGAGAGAAACGTGACAATTAAGACACATCTGTTTATTACATAGGCCTATGTAACTCGATGCTGTGCACAAATAAACAGCTTTAAGTCTGTGAGTTAAATAGACCTGTTGTATTCTATTCATACATTAATGTCAGTGACTGTGGATATTTCTGATATTTACAACCCTCTCACTGACTGAATGTTATTTGATGAAGCGTCATTTGGTGAGCATGTGAGGAGTTGCGTTTGACAGAGGATTAGAGTTTGTTGGGACAAGTTATGATGGACAAAATATTCAAATTTGCTGCATAAAATAGGCTACTTTGTAAAGGCAAAATATTCTGAACTGGCTTCTACCGTCTCTATGTTTTCATCTGTTTTGGTTATTTGACCAGCCGACATCAGTTACGTATAAATTATGTAGGCCTATATAAATCGCTTCGGACTATAAATCGCAGGACCTTTCAGATGATAAACAAAATCTGTGATTTATATTCCGGGAAAAAAACGGTATTCGGAATTTGATAATTTTCCACGGCCCACCTGACAATCTCTCGCACAGTGGTTGGGAAACACTTGTAGCCTATGAAACTCTTCGTCATATATTAGTGAAATTGCTAAATGTAAACGTACTACACATGCACGTGATAGTAAATGTGATTAAGAATAGGCTACTTATCCAGACTCACCTGATCGCCAAGGTGAACAGCGCAGGTATTCAGTTCTGTATTTCTCCTGGGCTCTCTTCTTTAACTTGTGCGTTTGTAGTTGTATGTCTCTTTAGATGTTAAACAGCGCTTTAACACACTCAGCTTGATAAGATGAGACATCAGTGGAATAAACTATAAAAGTCACCGTCAATCCGCTGCGCTTTAAACTGACAAGTCGCTTTTATATTCAATCTGACTGACACGATCTCAAACAAGAGTTTCAATCATTTGATTCAATAATGTCTTTTCGCGTTGTGTTTGGAGGACTGCGATTCATCGAGGCATTTCGGCACACGACAAGCAGGTCAAATCCATTCGAAACGAAAGCTCGTGGGAGGAGCCGCGCGACGCGTCTTTCCATCTGCTCCTCCTGCAGCGATTACAAGTTACAACCAGAGATCATTATAATTGAGGGCATTGCATGTGTTTATTTTCAACTGATATGTTTTTCAGCCTGACTGATTGTTTAGTTTTTTAAAGTCACAGAAGTGCTTACCACTATAGTCATTTCCAAAGAATTCTGAAAAAAAAGAAAGAAAAAAAAGAAAGTCATTGATAGCCTGTGTCATGCACTAGGGCATGGGGTCACTAAAAATCAATAATCAAAATAATATAAGCTCTTATGTAGCCTATAGATTATCTCTCAAAATAAGTGGAGAATTTTACCTTTGGAAATTCCAATAATAATAATAATAATAATAATAATAATAATAATAATAATAATATATATATATATATATATATATATACATACATACATACATACATACATACATACATACACACACACACACACACACACACACACACACACACACACACACACACACACACACACACACAGTTGTGTTTCCATGTTTTATGGGGACTTTCCATAGACATAATGGTTTTATACTGTACAAACTTTATATTCTATCCCTAAACCTAACCCTACCCTAAACCTAACCCTCACAGAAAACTTTCTGCATTTTACATTTTCAAAAACATAATTTAGTATGATTTATAAGCTGTTTTCCTCATGGGGACCGACAAAATGTCCCCACAAGGTCAAACATTTCGGGTTTTACTATCCTTATGGGGACATTTGGTCCCCACAAAGTGATAAATACACGCTCACACACACACACACACACACACACACACACACACACACACACACACAAAAAATCCTGAAAAAATGAAAGGTAAGAGTAGGTCAAGATACTGGCAGCTGTGGTTGCCAGAAATGTATGTAGAAATTAAGGTGACCATGTCTCAGGCTTTACAGGATGCCCTTTTGATGCCCATATATTTTACGGTTCACTACCATTTATATTATTCTATGATATAAACTTGCTATACTAACTCAGTAATAACTGCAAAAAGATTACTTAAATTTAATCAAGAGTGGCCCTTCCAGGAGCAATAATTAGGAGACATAGAGAAACAAAACACCATCAGGGCAACACACATAACACTAAAATGTAATGTATTGTCTTGTTAAATACTATAATTTTTACTGTATATGCTGAGGTACCCGTTAAAACAATATTCCAGGTTCAAAAGAAGTTAAGCTTAATCGACAGCATTTGTGGCATAATGTTAATTGCGACAAATAATTTCCTTCCTTTTCTTTAAAAAAATAAGAAAAAAGACACATTTTTGAAGGGTTTAAAGGCAGAAATGTAAAGCTTGTAATTTTATAAAAGCGCTTACATTAATTCTTCTGGATAGGCCTAAATGATTTGAGCTGCAAAGTTGTTTTGTAAATACTGTCGACTAAGTGTAACTTGTGTTGAACCCGGAATATTCCTTTAACCAATTAACATTTCTTTTTTTTACTGAATCACTTTTACATTCTTTAACCGTTAAAATGATCGACATTTAGTTTTTATTTTATTTATTATTATTATTTACAGTTTTTCTAATGGTTGCTACCTCTGTTTCTGTCAGATCTACTACCCGGACAGATAGAGAGTTTTGTGAGACAGACTCCACCTCTGTCAGTGACACTGGCTACTTATACAGACTGCAGGCAGAGAGCCAGAACAGGCCCATCCACTACTTCTATTCCAGGATGACTGTGAGAGATTAACCTCTGGCCTGGCCCAAGCTTGCATCACATCCTTCTAATCTTTAACAACCAACCGGTGACTGAAGCTGTCCTTCAGCAAGCTTGCACTACCTTTATGTGTGTGTATCATTTACAACATACAGTATGACACACTAGCAGGAAACACCTGAAGCGGGCATACAAGTATTCATTTTGGGTGTCGGTGTTGTGTTGTCTTTTGTCTGGCATCTGTTCTGTTATATCAGCCCTAGTCAGCTGGATATATATATATATATATATATATATATATATATATATATATATATATATATATATATATATATATATATATATATATACACTATTGGAATAATGTACAGATTTTGCTGCTTCCAAGTGGCATTCAACTGATCAGAATATATATCCAAGTGATCAGTTGAATGCCACTTGGAAGCAGCAAAATCTGTACATTATTCCAATAGTGTATTATTCCATTACTGATGTAAAAAACAGCACCATCACTATTTGAAAAAAACAACAACCCCTTATCCTTGAGCAATCATGTAAATTGCTAAATTGATGCTAGAAAATCACTTGCCGTTATATCAAGCACAATTGAAAGCTATTTGGTTCGATAAATGAAGATTAACATTGTCTTTGTGTTTGTTTTTGAGTAGACTGACATGTGTTAAGGTCAATTTTAGGTCAAAAATGGCAAAAAAAGAAACAGATTTCTCTAGAAACTTGTCAGTCATTCATTGTTTTGAGGAATGAAGGCTATACAATGCTTGAAGATTTCATACAAGTATTGCAAATAAAAAGCTACTTCTAATTGGAAAAGAGTGTTATGGATCTTAACCGCATTGAGCTTTTTTGGGATCAGCTAGACTGTGAGAAGTGCCCGACAAGACAGCGTGGGAAGCTTGGGGTGAAATGTCACCTGAGTATCTGGACAAACTGACAGCTAGAATGCCAAGGATCTGCAAAGATGTCATTGCTGCATGTGGAGGATTATTTGATGAGAACTGTAGAAGTAGTTAATGGTTTTTTTTCAAATTGTAAAAGAAAATGTTCATGTTATTATTGTCCTGACTATACATTGTGATCAGTTGAATGCCACTTTTGTGATTAAAAGTACCAATTTCTTTCCATAAGAGCAAAAGTTGTATATTATTCCAATATATATATATTGAATTCTCAAATCTTGTCACATAAATATATACTGTATGTAAAATATTAAATTGAATGAAAAGTTTTAATATTATAAAACAATTTGTAGATCAAATAATCAATATTTTTTCAATGTGATATACAGTATTTCTTTAGGGAATCAACAATGGGAATGTTGGACAGACAGGTTTAGTGTGCGTGTCTGTGACATTTGCAGCACTTGGTGGCCAAATGTATTAAACACCACCACCACCTGTTTTAAAAATAACATTTTCAGACTATAAGCAGTGTGCATGCAGTGTGATTGGCTTTTATAGTAATTCATGTATAGATCATATATATGTGTCTGTCACATTTCACACAATGCATTCACAAAGCAGCAAGCAGACACCAAAGAGAGGCGTAATATTCATACTAGTCCACAAGATGACACCCTCATCACTCAATCTCACTTTTTCCTCCCTGTCTTTCTAATCTTCTTTCTTCCAGTAATAAGAGTCTTCAAAAGTGGATCTGAAGCACCACATACTTTGCGTGTCTCTTACATGTAACATAAAAAAAAATGGATTTTTTACACAAGAAATCAAAATCAGCGAGTTCAATGGAAAACTTTGGAAAAGAGAAATGACTGTGATGTAGGAAAGGCCTGGCAGTTTAGTCAGACTTTAAAAATGAGTCTTGCTTCTGAGAATCTGAGTTTAAGTCTTTATATATGAATATGAATATTGTGTTAGTGAGTGAGTTTAAGTATTGTTCCAGCATGAAGAGGAACCACACAGGATTGCTCGGAGGAGGAACCTCGCTATGGCTACATCCCTTCCTCCGCCTGTCCCAGGAGAAAGAGAGAAAATGTTTTCTTTTAGAGAATACTGCTTTTACGAAATACTGTAGACTACCATAATCAAAATGGAGTATTAGGTTCTATTTCCTGCTCACAATAACTGACATTTGTTAGAAAATATAGTTTAGAGATTACTGACACCATTAAGGAAGGAGAGATTATGTATAGGACACAGTTTAAGTTTACAGTTAAGACAAAGACTAGACTCTATCATGACATAACGATCATATCTGCTTTGGATTTGCTTTCCCTGCAGTGTACAATGGAACAGACATCTTTCATGTGCTAAGAGTGAAATTACTTTGCCATCTGTGCAATGGAAACTCACACAATTGTTGGACAGGTTTCGACTGATCTAAACCTATGATACAGGAGCGCACACATATGGTAAAGACCTACAATAGCATAGACCAACATTCATAAATTTCCAACCTAACAGACCTATTTTGACATTATGTAATACTACTACATTATGGTTACAAAAACAGACACATGCAGCAAAAATGTCAGATTATGCCTATGTCAAAATTAAGACTTGTTTTAATCACATTGTTGGACTTTGGCAGACTTGTGTCTGTCTTGGTCTGCACAATGATCTTTAATCTCCCACATTCTTTTCCCCAGGCAGTTATTTATAGATACACTGAATGTAAGCAGGACAGAGAGCTACGGGAAGAGCATCCTGCAATTTTCCCCACCCTCATTGTGTATATACATGTGTTCTACATTTGTTTATATATAGACATACAATGTCATTGCTACTTACATCAGAAATGAAACCCCTTATAAAAAATAAATAAATAAATAAAATTCTGAAGAAAAAAAGTGGCGCTTACCAATGTAAAACTCACAACCATGATGACAGAGTGTTGCTATGCAGTTGCTAAGGTGTTCTGAATGGTTTTTACTGTGTTGCTATGCAGTTGCTAGGGCATTGCTAATCGGTTGCTTGGTGCTTACTTACTGGCCCAGGACAAAATAAGCCACCCACAGGTCTCCATGATATCATGGTCCCTAGATATGTCTCAGGTCGATATATTTATTTATTGACAATTTATCATCTGTAAGGTGAAAGTCATACATCAGATCGCTTATAAAAGTAATAGCGTACCTCTTCTCAACATGTCAATAGCACAAAAATTTAGGATTAGGGGTTCAAATAACCCTAAGGACAGAATGAGCAATAGTGATATTGATGCTTACGTCACAAATGGATATCATTCTTTCCAGAATGGAACAGCATTTTGGACTGATATATGCAGATAAAAGTGTCTAGAATTACTGAAATAAGGTCTCCTAGGAACTGGTTGTTTTAAGATTCATTGTGATTCAGTGACTCACTTTCCCTTTTTTCATGGCAGTTAATCAGAGTCTGTCAAATCATGAACTATTCAGAGTTACCTGAACAACCACTTGTCTACTGAACCGAGCAACATTCTTTCCGCATTCTTATGGCTGAGGAATGCCAACTGCCATACGTTGTTTTCACTGATCTATAGAAAGTGGCTTGGTCTTTTGGAGGTGTGGTCTTTGAAAGATAATAACGGTTTCACCATGTTAGCTGTTAATTAGGAGACACTCGTTCAGCCCACATGCAGCTTTCTGCAGCAAACAAGACTTTATTGTTTTATGATGACATATACATTTGTCTACTGTGTATACTGTTTGTTGCAATCTGCAGAAATGAAAAAAGAGATTAGTGATTTGCTTAGCTGTTTCTCCTGAACAGCAATGAGATTTTACCGTGAGACTACACACTAGTAGTTTCATTGTGTCTCCTTTAGTATGGTGCCTCGATCTCATCATGTAATTAAAAAAAATAAAATGGTGATTTTTTACATATCTCACAATTGTGACTTTTTATCCTGCAAATGCTCATAATCAACACTTCATATCTTGCGTTTGCTATTTTATTTCTCATAGTTGGAAGTTCATATCTCGCAATTGCAACTTAAGCTATATATCGCAGTTGCGACTTTATTTCTTGTATTTGCAACTTTAGTTGTCATAATTGCGAGTTTATTTTTCATAATTGCGACTATTTCTCTTAATTGCAACTTTATTTCTTGTAATTGCAACTTTATGTTGCACAAGTGCAACTTTATTTCTCGGAATTGCAACTTGTCGTAATTTTTACTTTAGATCTCGCAAGTGTGACCTCGGAATTGCAACTTGTCGTAATTTTTACTTTAGATCTCGCAAGTGTGACCTCGGAATTGCAACTTGTCGTAATTTTTACTTTAGATCTCGCAAGTGTGACCTCGAATTGCAACTTGTCGTAATTTTTACTTTAGATCTCGCAAGTGTGACCTCGGAAATGCAACTTGTCGTAATTTTTACTTTAGATCTCGCAAGTGTGACCTCGGAATTGCAACTTGTCGTAATTTTTACTTTAGATCTCGCAAGTGTGACCTCGGAATTGCAACTTGTCGTAATTTTTACTTTAGATCTCGCAAGTGTGACCTCGGAATTGCAACTTGTCGTAATTTTTACTTTAGATCTCGCAAGTGTGACCTCGGAATTGCAACTTGTCGTAATTTCTACGTTAGATCTCGCAAGTGTGACCTCGGAATTGCAACTTGTCGTAACTTTTACGTTAGATATCGCAAGTGTGACCTCGGAATTGCAACTTGTCGTAACTTTTACTTTAGATCTCGCAAGTGTGACCTCGGAATTGCAACTTGTCGTAACTTTTACTTTAGATCTCGCAAGTGTGACCTCGGAATTGCAACTTGTCGTAACTTTTACTTTAGATCTCGCAAGTGTGACCTCGAATTGCAACTTGTCGTAACTTTTACTTTAGATCTCGCAAGTGTGACCTCGAATTGCAACTTGTCGTAACTTTTACTTTAGATCTCGCAAGTGTGACCTCGAATTGCAACTTGTCGTAACTTTTACTTTAGATCTCGCAAGTGTGACCTCGAATTGCAACTTGTCGTAACTTTTACTTTAGATCTCGCAAGTGTGACCTCGAATTGCAACTTGTCGTAACTTTTACTTTAGATCTCGCAAGTGTGACCTCGAATTGCAACTTGTCGTAACTTTTACTTTAGATCTCATAAGTGTGACCTCGGAATTGCAACTTGTCGTAACTTTTACTTTAGATCTCGCAAGTGTGACCTCGGAATTGCAACTTGTCGTAACTTTTACTTTAGATCTCGCAAGTGTGACCTCGGAATTGCAACTTGTCGTAACTTTTACTTTAGATCTCGCAAGTGTGACCTCGGAATTGCAACTTGTCGTACTTTTTTACTTTAGATCTCGCAAGTGTGACCTCGGAATTGCAACTTGTCGTAACTTTTACTTTAGATCTCACAAGTGTGACCTCGGAATTGCAACTTGTCGTAACTTTTACTTTAGATCTCACAAGTGTGACCTCGGAATTGCAACTTGTCGTAATTTTTACTTTAGATCTCGCAAGTTTGACCTCGGAATTGCAACTTGTCGTAATTTTTACTTTAGATCTCGCAAGTGTGACCTCTGAATTGCAACTTGTAGTAATTGTGACTTTAGATCATGCAAGTGTGAATTTACTTGTCGTAATTGTGACTTTGTATCTCACAAATTGCGACTTTACTTCTATTAATTGTAACTTTATATCTCACAAGTGCAACTGCCTTTCAATATTGCGACTTTAGATCTTACAATTGCAACTTTACTTCTCGTAACTGTGACTTCAGATCTCCCAAGTGCGACTTTACTTTTCGGAATTGAGACTATTTCGCATAATTGTGACTTTAGATCTCACAAGTGCATCTTTACTTCTCTTAATTGTGATTTTAGATCTCACAGGTGCATCTTTACTTCTCTTAATTGTGATTTTAGATCTCGGAATTAGGACTTTATTTATCGTAACTGTGATTTTAGACCATACAATTGCAACTTTATTTCTCATAATTGTGACTTTAGATTTTACAAGTGCAACTATTCTTCTCTGAATTGAAACTTTATTTCTCATTATTGTGAATTTATTTCTTGCTGATCTCACTTTATATTTCGCTAGTGCGACTTTAGCTATATCTCGCAATTGTGACTTTATTTCTCATATTATCTTGTAAATAATAACTTTATATCATGTAAATATATTTTTTCCTTCCGTGGCAGGATCAAGGCACCATATAGATAGAGATCTTAACGCTTTCGCAAACAGTGATCAGATTTGCTAAAATACCAAAATCTGCAATCAAAAGTCGGATATATTCAAAATTAACTCATGAAAACATTTCTCATCAAATCCTTCTAAAAACAAATAATACAAAATATGCTACTTACATTAGTTTTATAGATCTAAATTCTTGATGTACTGTATGTCAATCAAATCATTTTCAACTTTGAGTATTATTTTGAACCAGATGTATATATATATAGAGAAACATCTGAAACAAGGCTTGCTAATGAAACAGCAACTTTTAAAGAGCAACTTCTTAGCAATAAATAGTTTTCTCTGGGAATTTTTTTAGTTCTTTCACATGTTTGTAAATCAGATACATTCCATTTTAAAGTTCAGAACATTATGTAGATTTTTAAAATCTACTTTAAAAGACTGTGTAATCTTTTAAAGTAGAAATGATAAAGCATGTTTCACACACAGGAAGAGAGACACAATCCCCATCCTGTTTCATCTGCTGTCCGCTTGCAGGTCCAGACACGACCACTATAAACGTGGCACACGGAAGAGAGAGAGAGAGAGAGGGAAAAGAGACAGACAGTGGTGGGGGTGCAAGGGTGGAAGTGAGCAACCTCTTATTAATCTTACAGGCAAAACATGCTCACTCTTTACCCCTTATTTTACCAAAATAACATCAAATACTAAGACCAAATGAAATCTTGTTTTTGCTAGGATGTCTTTGAACTGTGTTCTGATGTCATTCACAAAAGACACTAAACATCTAAACTGCTGTATAGAATCATATTTACAATTTGTCTTTGCCAAAAAATAAAAAGATTAAATAAAACAGAAAAATCTCTTGCGAATTGGGTTTCATTTTGATATAGAGCTACTGTGTAAGCAGAAAAGGCAGTCCATGCTGCCTTTAGGACCTTGAGGAAAGAGTTCAGTTCCCAAAGCACTGGTAGTAACTGGATCTAGGGGAGGTCCCAAAGACAACAGGCCGTAATAATACTCCTTTCCCAACTTCCAGAAGTTTCTTTTCCAGACTATAAAGTCTGCATGAAGGATTTTTTGTAAGGGAGAGCCGACAGATCAGAGAGCTTCTGAACATTTTTGAGAACACTGAGAGGTGAGTAAGAGATCAAACTTCATCTGAGTCTTCATCTGTAGAATGCATGAGTGTTAAAGAAAAGTGAATCAAAGTCACATGCACTGAAAAATATTCCAAATCAGAATCCTTCTTTTCAAACTTTGAAATGTAAAAGGAATGCATGCATATAATGTTGGAACTTTAATATGTTTTACAGAAAACTGATGTAATATCTTTTTGCATTATTCTGTTAAAGTTCCACACTGATGTTGTGACTTGCTTCTTCAGGCTCTGACTCGCCCTCTTAACGGTTGTCCATATATGGTTCACAATAGGTCATTCAGTGAGCGGGTGAGGGGAATGGTGCATTTTACATGGCTGAAGGCAATATTTTTGACTGATCATTTGTAGAGGGAAGGGAACACATGTAGACTGAAACATGCCTGAAGTCAAATTCTTCACACACCAATGTGAGAACTTCCTGCCAACATGGCAGTGCTGATTGGATGTAAGATTTCCTGTTTAAGATGACTGTCTGAACAATGAGCTCTTCGTCCTACTTGCATGCAAAGATATTCAGACTTAAGCTTCACCTTATGTCCAGTATCTTGGGTAAGATACTTTATGTCAATGATAAAAAGAAATAAGAAAACTTTCAATCTTAAACAGGTTTGACTGTATTAAGTAGCCTATTGCCTTTATCTAAACATGGATCTGTGTGGAATATTTCTCATTTCAAAGCAAAAAGAAGTTGCAGTGAAGGATTCCTAATTTTCTGAAAAGTATACAGATGTGCACGTGGCACTTGTGTAACTTTTCTGCTTTAAATATCTGATGGACTCTTTCCTTTTGCATAGAAGGCCTGTTATTAACAGCCTGTGGGAATCTGAAATTGTAGCGGTAATGTGATATGTAATATCTTGGCACACCTCTCCCTTCTATAGTGGTCACAAATGAAAGACTACAGCTCTACAGAGGTCTAGTTCAGTTTACAGTATTTGTATGCCATTTTTTCACATTTCATATTGTTATAAAGCAGCTTTACAAAGTACAGTCCTTACAAGCCCATAGTGAGCAAAAGGTGAAAATGGCACAGAAAAACTCTCCAAGATGGTTAGCAAGGATGTGGGGAAAAGCTCAAATATGTACTGGGCCACATTTGGACACCAGTCACACTAAACAATTGATGAATGCTAATACATTAGATAACAAAATATTAAACCAAGTGGCCTCTGCAAACAAATGATGCTAGGCCATTGCTCTTTTTTTTTTTTTTTTTTAATGGATGCATGAATTCGTGGTATATGAAGTTCATTACATTAACAATGAACATGTTCCACAAAGTTTTACAAGTAGAAATTGTCCAAATACTTTTTGTGTTACTTTTGAACATTAAAGGTGTTGTTTGATTATTTGAAACTTTTCAATATGAGTTTATATATACTATATATAGCTTATTTAGTGAGTTTATATATACTGTGTATACAGTAGATATGTAATGCCACTGATATAAAACTATAGATAATATATATTTGGAAATTCTATATTTGTACATATTTCAAATTCAACTATGATTTGGGAAAATATGTTACATATGTTAAAACAGACATTTTTGTAATATTTTGAAATATATGTTGTTGCACATATGTACAAGTTTGTGACTTTGAAATGAGTGAAAACCATACATGAACATATATATTATATATGTGTTTTGCACTCTATCAGATTTCTGTAAAACTTATGGAACTGAAATTTGAATGGCACTCTACCTCATTTCAAATGTTCACCACATGCCATTGATATATTCTAAATAAATACCACTTTAAAAAAAAATGGATTGATTTTTAAGTGTTTCTTAAAGGAAAACTTTCACCCAAAACTGAACATTCTCTCATCATTTACTCACACTCATGCCATCTCATATGTGTGTCTTACTTTCTTCTGCTGAACACAAATATTTTTAGAAGAATATTTCAGCTCTGTAGGTCCATACAATGCAAGTTAATGTGACCAGAACTCTAACAGCTCCAAAAAGGAAATAAAGGCAGCATAAAAGTAATCCATAAGACTCCAGTGATTTAATCAATGTTTTGTGAAGCGATCCAGTTTGTTTTGGCTAAGAACAGACCAAAATAGAATTCCTTTTTCACTGTATATCTTGACAGCAGTCTATTTAGCTATCATGATTCCAAGCTCGATTACACTTTGTATAGCGCCATCTAACCCTCTGCACATGTGTCAAGCATTAGGAAGTGTAATAGAGCTTGAAATCATGATGATGCCTAGAGACTGCAATGACAAGATACACATTGAAAAAGGAGTTATATTTTGGTCTGTTCTCAACCAAAACAAACTGGATCACTTCAGAAGACATGGATTAAACCACTGGAGTCTTGTGGATTACTTTTATGCTGACTTTACCTCCTTTTTGGAATTTTGGAATTTCTGGTCACCATTCACTTTGTGAGGACCTATAGAGCTAAGATATTCTTCAAATAAATCTTCGTTTGTGTTCTGCAGAAGAAAGTCATGCACATTTGGGATGGCACATGGGTGAGTAAATTATGAGATTATTTTCACCTTTGGGTGAACTATCCCTTTAAGAATTTGTGATGAGGAGGAGGATGTGTCCTCACGGCCCAGCAATGCTCTCCTCCTCGTCACAGTATACAAATAGATTTTTGGGAAAATATGTACCATCACTATGTATAATTTTTGTCCAAAACAAATTAACTGACTATGTATATATTTTAATAGTCCCTTACAGGCTGTAAACATACCATCATGTTGATGACAAATGTGGTTCTCCTGTTCCTACTGGCCACCGTGAGTGCCGACAAGACCCTCAGCAGCCATGCCACCATCCTGGCAGATAACAGCGCAACTTTGGCATTTAACCTGTACCACAACATGGTAAAAGAGAAGGACATGGAGAACATCCTGATCTCCCCAATTGTGGTTGCCTCCTCTTTGGGCCTGGTAGCTCTTGGGGGGAAATCAAACACTGCATCCCAGGTGAAGACCGTCCTCAGTGGCACTACGATGAAAGATGACCTGCTGCACTCAGGACTGTCTGAGCTTCTCACTGAGGTCAGCAACTCAACAGCACGTAACGTTACCTGGAAGATCAGCAACCGGCTGTATGGTCCCAGCTCCGTAAGCTTCGTTGATGACTTTTTGAAAAAAAGCAAGAAGCATTATAAGTACGGGCACTCCAAAATAAACTTCCGTGACAAGCGTAGCGCGGTAAAAGCGATCAACGATTGGGCATCAAAGTCCACAGATGGCAAGCTGCCTGAGGTGACCAAAGACGTGGAGAAGACCGATGGAGCCATGATTATTAATGCCATGTTCTATAAGCGTATGTCCTTATCAACTTTTTCATTTTAAAATAAGAGGGAACTTGTGAAGTTTTTAGAAAGGTAACGTTTGGTTCCCTTATCTCTCTCTAGCACACTGGGATGAGAAGTTCCACCATAAGATGGTGGATAATCGTGGTTTCTTAGTCCATCGCTCCTACACTGTCTCTGTACCAATGATGCATCGCACAGGTGAGGACATGGAAAAACCATCACTGTCCTGAAACACTTGGGCTGGTGGTTGAAATGTTGTAGTTTATTATGTATTTGTTGTAGTTTATGTAGTTTATAATTAAGTCCATGGTAATGGCAATTAATCGGATAGTTCACCCAAAAATTATTTACTCATCCTAATGTTACACTTTTGACAAGGTTAAAAAAAAAAAACACCATTACCAAAAGTATCTAGTAAAGGCTCAAGCACTAAAATCCAAGACTTCTGAAGCCATATGACAATTTTTTTGATAATTTCAGGTGTTTTTCACCGTAAAATCAAATAATTAATGAGCTGAGTATGCACTGTCCAAAACCAATATGTTGACTATGGTGCAGGTTGGAAGTCATGAAGTTTAGTCAAGCATGAGACAAGCAAGAACCAATGAGGTTTGATGTTGTTGACGTCCAATCTGAGACAAAGTTGAAATTTCTTACTTGGACAGATTTAAGAGTAAATAACAACTTAGGTTTTGGTCTGTTCGCACAAAGTGATTGTATGGCTTCAGAAGTGCATTTAAAAATATATATTTTGTATGTTCCATGGAAGAAAGAAAGTCATTCAGGTTTGGAACAACAGGAATGTGAGTTAATACAATTTTTTGAGTGAACTATCCCTTTAATTTCAAGTTGCTCTATTTCAATTGCTCTGATTTTGTAACAAATGAAGACTATTCTATTGTAAACTTGAAATTGACTTTGCCTTTCAGGTATCTATGGCTTCTATGATGACACAGTCAACAACCTTTTTGTTCTGAACATGCCGCTGGCCCACAAGATGTCTTCTGTGGTGTTCATCATGCCGTACCATCTAGAATCCCTTGAGAGAGTAGAGAAAATATTGACACGAAAACAACTTGACACTTGGATTGGTAAACTTGAACAAAGAGCCGTTGCAGTGTCGCTGCCGAAGGTCAATGTGGAGGTCAGCCACAATCTGCAGGTAAGAGCAAAATCTGCAGTTTCAAATGCTTTCGGAAGACTTGCTATATACTCACTTTGCGTATTCAGGTATTGATATAGCTCAACACTGTCTTCCAGAAACATCTTGCTGATCTAGGTCTGACTGAAGCTGTGGACAAGGCCAAAGCTGATCTGTCTAACATCTCAGGGAAAAAAGACCTCTACCTGTCCAATGTGTTCCATGCTTCAGCCATGGAGTGGGATATTGATGGAAATCCACCAGACACCAGCATCTTTGGTACAGACAAGCTCAAGAACCCCAAACTCTTCTATGCTGACCATCCTTTCATCTTTCTAGTGAAGGACAATAAGACAAACACCATCCTTTTTATTGGCAGGCTGGTCCGGCCGAAGGGTGATAAAATGAGAGATGAATTGTAATTCATATCCAAGCTCTTATTTAAATGTGAGTGTATGTGTTTCTGTGTGTGTGTGTGTGTGTTTGCTGATTTGTGTATGTGTGTAAGCATTTAAAGAGGGCAGGAAAGTGAATGGTAAGACTGATACATGGGAGTTCATACCATTTAATATGTATGGGCCATAATGTTTACTTAAAACAATGCAAATCTATTCAAGTATATAAGTATCGCAAATAATGCACACTACAAGTCATTACGCTAACCTGAGTATTGAAAAGGACAGCATGCTTATATTAAGCATGATTTCCTAGAAACTGACCAAACAATCCACATGAACAGCATTCTGCTCAGGGGTTTATCTGTTTTCTTTGCATTTTGATGGTTTGTTGAGCACATAAAACACTATGCCAAATGTTGCACAAATACGTGGATGTTACACAAAGTTCCTACAAGTTCATCATGCCATACTGCAACATTCCCGCCTAGAGAGCATGTGATATGAGTCCACACCTGTACACAGCTTCTCACTGAACATTTTAAAGCTTGTTTTCACACTGCACCAAAACATAGTTGTTTAAAATGTACAACTGTTACTCCTTTTTTTTTTTCTTCAATAAAATAAGCAATGATTAGAAATCTGTTTGGGTTTTTATTTATGCCGTACAGTTTGTAAAGTAAAAGTAAGCTCTATGATGTTCATATTGGAATACTACTCTACTACATTTGTCAAAATGTGAAGTATACAACAGAGCACAATGAGTGAAAACTGTTTACTACAATACAATGTGTTTGGCCTAACCATCCATTTTCAGAGTGATGCATGAACCAGAAACAGCCAAATATCAGACACGATTTTTAACAACACTTTTTTTTTTTTTTTTTTTGGATGTCTGTTCTAATGAATTTGACACTGTTTAAGAGTGTAATATCTAGTTCCCCATGTTGATGTGGGATATCATATCGACATTGGTTTGAATGGGAACGGCCGATTACACTTGTCAAGAGCAGTAAATCGCAAGTGGAATTCTTTTGTTTATAACACTAAAGCATCATAGGCTGATATGTGTCAATAATATACATTCAATTGCTGTTTATTTTCTTAATAATGAGTAATGGCTTAATTAGACATGATAGTTTGAGTAACTTTCTCCCATTGAAAATGAACAAAGTGATCAGGTAATTGGAGCTGAGATGCTGGTTCAGTGGTAAGGCATGCAGATACGTCATTGATCTGGATTCAAATCCTGGTTCATTAAGTGCAATTGTATCTTTGCTGCAGGTTATGATGCACTTTTAATTGGTCGATTGAAAACTCTTTGGTAAAGCACAGACACAATTTATTATATTTTTTTAAACAAATCTATACAAATTTAAACTGAATCTGACAGCCAGTAATCACTGTATAACCTACTGAATTTTCTGAGAAGAAAATATTAACTACGCTGTCTATAGTTTACAGGATTTTTTTTTTAATTGTCACGCAATTGATCTATTATCAGTATGTTGCTTGGAATTATTAAATAAAACAAATATTTAAGAGTTGGTTTAAAGCATGGGGTGTCCAAACTTTTTCGGTCGAAAACAAAAGGTGCTGCGAGCCTCAACACTGTAATAATAATAATACAAAAAAATAGCTAGAAGCTACTATTGCCACTATGCATAATCTTTATATTGTACGCTTAATATTATGCACGTTTTAATCATAATATGTTCTCTATTGTATGCTTGTGTAGGCACTACTGTAAACAAAGGATAGGGTATTTCACTCACAAAGAACTCTTATAATGGAACAGTGTTGCGTCAATACAAAATATTATACTCATTTATTCATATTTTTAATCCTTTTGACGTCCATTCAATGGCATTGCAAAGAACATAGATCTGCTACGTAGTTTTGGGTGTGACCCATCACAATAATCAGAATCAGATTAGCCTGCATTTTATCACAGTATGAAGTGATGCAAGGAATTTCTCTTTATTTTCCAAGGAATTACTCTTTATAGCTATACAATTATAACGTATGTTCTGCTGAGTTACAAATACGATTTTAATTTGATCAAAATTATTGCGCGTTATGTTATGTTTGTAGACGTGCATTTGCAAGCTGAGCGCGCACATTATGTGCAAGTGTTTTAAGCGCTCTCTTCTACGGTAGCCTATGTCCTCACTCAAATGGGGCTGGGAAACCTGTGAATAATTGTTCTTGCTTCAACGAAACATCAGAACGAACCATGTCATTACAGTACACTTCCCAGTGCTACAGAGGACGTTCTGGAAGAGTATGTTCGGTTTGCTCGTCTCTGTGCACGCTCAATAAACTCTGATCAGTCGCGCGCACAACAGCAGCTCTACTCTTGTATGATGTGAGGTATCGGAACATTTGAACAAGAACACATACATAGGCCTACGTAGAGTATCTAACCTGATGCCAATCCTTTAATAAATGCATATTTTTTATTTTTTTTTCTGCGGGGGGCTTAATCCTTGGAAATATGGAGTATCCCAAACTCCTGTTGAACTCTGCCAGTGGATGAAGCTGGTGACGTCACGGCGCTGTGAAAAGCGACTGCACATAATAGCGAAATACAGTGCCCAGAACATGAATTTCATATAATTTCTCCATACCGGGCTTAATTCTGTTCTTTTTCTAAAGTCTCTCTCGGGCCGCATCGGGGCAGTCACAGGTGCCACAGATGACCAGCGTGCCGGACTTTGGACACCCCTGGTTTAAAGTGTGTTCCTTTACCCTTTCTATCAATGCCATGACTTCTCAAAAAATTATTTATAATTTAAACTCTTGTGTATTTGAAGAACACAATGCATAGAAAAGAATTATCTGATTAACGTCTTGAAGTCTGTCCCATATGCACAGTTTTATCACTCATGCACCCTCATGGACTTGCTGACTAGCGCCCCAATGGTCTCGCTTACGTCATCAAAGTCTGAACTCAGAGGACGACCACAAGGGCTTGGGGTGCCATTTGGAACAGGGCCTTAAATATGAATCTGTTTCTCACCCACACATATCATATCGCTTCTGCAAATATAGATTTAACCACTGGAGTCTTATGCATTGCTTTTTTTTTTTTTTGCCTTTATGTGCTTTTTTTGTTGCTTCAACCTTTTAGGATATATTCACTTGCAATGTATGGACCTACAGAGCAGAACTATTCTTCTAAAAATCTTTGTTTGTGTTCATCAGAAGATCGAAAGTCCTACACATCTGGTATGACATGAGGGTGTGTAAATGAGGAGAGAATTTTCATTTTAGGGTGAACTATCACTTTAATATGAGGCTAAACAGTCTCTGTATGTGGCGACATCTAGTGGCCACAACTAAAACGGCATCAAGGTTTACTTACAATAGACTATGCTTAAGCAAAAATCACTGCAATCTGGATTTTTCTGGAGAACGTACACTGAGAACTGAATAACACGTTGGTCAGACACATTGAAAAGAATGCTTTTCACTACACATCTGGATATTTTACCTTCAACCTACATAAAAAAAGGGATTGTATTTGCTTGTATGACTTGTTTTTGCACAGTATGTCTTCCTGAAAGTTAATACATATAATTTGTAAATGTCAATACTGTAAGGTTGTAAATTGCTTTGTTTCAGAAGCTGACAGATGAACTTGGATGCATTTTATAATGCTTAACAAATCAGTACTTCGTGTACATTCAAATATGGACATATTTGTTAATCAAAGTGTAATCAAAGTGACTAACTACTGTATGTACTGCAATGTTTATTGTTATATTTGGTTATTATGTGGATGTGAAAGGGTGTTGTTTTCTCGTGCAGTGATATTGAGCATGGCCTTACTTGGTCACCCAGGAAACCTTAAATAGGAAGATAAATCAATATAATCTCTGCTGACTTTGTTAATTAATCTAAACTGTGAATGTGTATCAAAAAGCCAAATAAAAACAATTTCATCCTAAAGGTCAGGTAGCACAGTCTAAATAGAGAGACAATACACAGTGTAATACTACGCTGTACTTTCCAAGTGCACGAGAGCAACGATAACTGCATTATATCGCGGTACAGTACACTATTGTTTGCAATGTAACTCGCACGCACGCCAGTTCAGATTGCAAGGAGCACGGAATCCGTTATAGTACGAGCAGCTCCTCCTTCCTCACGCCCGACCTATCTGATCGCGCTCTCTCTCATCATGGCTCCGGCAGCGGACAGGCCGGGCTACTGGGGAACACCGACCTCAACTCTCGACTGGTGTGAAGAGAATTATATGGTATCGTATTACATCGCTGAATTCTGTAAGTACGCTTGAACGCTGCACTTGTGCCGGGACACGCTTTTATTGGTCGTGTAAAATTGTAAACACGGATGTCAAACCGAGAAAGCGAAGAATTGCCGTATCATACTATGGAGAAGGGGTGGCGCTTAATATTCACGAGGCAAGCGTTTGCTATATGGCGAGAACCACGCAACGTCAGCGTAACCTAATTAATATTGATAAGTCAGTTCTTCGCCATTGGAAATTTAAGGAGCAGCGTCAACATTGCGTAATTAATATTAAAAAGCCAAGCCTTGTTCATCGGAATGCAAAGGAGCAACGTCAGCATAGTTTTTATTCATATTAATGAGGTAAACCTGTACCATAGTGCGATTTGAAACTTGGCAGCCGATAGAGGTCAGGGACCAGCCCGTCCGCTGCTGTGCATGTTGAACTCAAATCGAAAAATCTATTAACAAATGAAAATCGCAAAAATTACAGGAAGGGAAATGAATGAAACCCAACGTGTGGCTGTATGTGGGATTGAGCTCGTGACGACGATACTAACTTTTAGCGAAATCAAAGAGTATCAAATGAAAAGAGAGTTTCACACCACGTAGACGCTTTCCTGTTTTGTTCCTCCTTAATAACAAGATTAACAATAACAAGACTTTTAGTGTGATTTCCAATTGTGAGCAGACTCGAGTCGGATCTACTGGAATCAAATCAGACAGTTCAACATGGTTATAAACAAAGAATAAAAATCCATGCGCACACATGACATAGTTATTAATGCAGTATTACAGGGACAAAAAAGTACCGTGGTTATTTCATAGCTTTGTAGTATGATAATCGTATAGTATTCTTTGAAATACCATACCATGTTAAAACCATGGTGGTTGAATATGGTAATCGTTTATTACCATGGTTTTAACATGTGATTCCACCATCACTGTACCATGGTTCCACCATAGTACTTTTTTGTAAGGGCAATATAATATTTACATACAGAATACACATGTAAAACTGGCAAGGCTTTACGAATGTAAACCTTGTTAACTAGGACTCATTTAAATGAAGGGACTAATGCACAAAAGGTTTGCTTGTCTGCTGGTTATAATGTATATGAAAGACAGAGTTGGCAAGCCAATTGATTCTCATGTGTTTTGCTGAAGTACACAAAATGTCCTGATAAGTTGGCCAAAGTGCAATGATTGACACATTTATATGCTATGAACTGGTCCGTAGTTCAATGTTTTATTTGTCAAAACAATCAAAAGGTTTGGCTGCAGACAGCGATTAGAAGCACCCCAGTAGGGCTGTTTAATAAACTTTAATGAGTTATAAATGCAGGAGGGTATATAGGCCCTTTCAGATCTCAAATAAACTTTAGTCTTAGTTTCTGCAAAGAGATTCTCTATAAAGACTTGATTTTCTTCACTAAACCCATAATAAGGGAACTTGAAATACATAGAAGTTCCTTGAGGTGCTAAGAGGTTCTTCAGAGGGCTCTGCCAATGTGGCATCTGAGCAACCCCAGATGATGCAACAAGTATCTTTTAATTTTAACAGTGAAACCGCAGGAATTTTGGACCCATTCAGATCAGGCTCTTTGCTATTGGTACACTGGGAACCTGTTGCCTTGTGAAGGAATGTGCCATGTTCAGCATAACAAGCCATGTATCCAAACAAAGACACAAAAGACCTCCATGCACTCTTTTTTTTTTTTTTTTAGCTCATTCTGACATAGATTTAGTTTTCTTGGACTCAGCAAAGAGGCACAGTTGCAGTGTGAAAGCTGCTGGTAGTGCTAAGGCACCAGTTTGGATGAAGTTCACTCAACTATTGTTCATGTCCATTCAAGTGGAGTTTTGGATGTGCAGCTCAAATATTGCCCAATTTTAATGTCCATGAAGCTCATTATGACCAAAAATAAAATGCTATTTCATTGCAATACAACTCATCATGAAACTATTGTCCATTCACACTTTATTACTTCCAGAAATCCTACTTTGTAGAATGTAGAATGTTTTGTGTTGAAGTTTCAACAGTTTTCTTGTTGTCTTTTCTCTCTCCAGGGAACACAGTCAGTAACCTGATAATGATCCTCCCTCCTATTTATGGAGCCATTCAGACGTGTAGAGATGGCTTGGAAATACGCTATGTGTGGTCATTTTTAGGACTTGCTGGTAAGAACAGACATTGTATATCTTTCATACATGACAGATGCTGTATGTGCCACTGTCAGTCGTTACTGTATATAATGATGTCATCCAGATAGGCAGCAGTGTAAGCAGAGTGCAGTCTGAGGACTCTGTCCATAAGGCACGTAAACGTAGCCAGGGCCACGAACAAACCAAACGGAAGGGCCACAAATTGGTGTAAGCTTAACGGTGTGGAAAATGCAATTTTGTCGCGGGCCATTGGTGTTAAGGTGATCTGCCAATAACCCTTTGTCAATTCGCAGTTCGTCAATATGAGGCATTGGATACGTATCAAATTTAGACACTGTGTTGACTTTTCTATAATCTACACAGAACCAGACTGTGCCGTCGCTCTTAGGCACTAAAACGACCGGGCTGTCCCAATCACTGTGGGATTCTTCCATTACTCCCATATCGAGCATGGTCCTTAATTCCTCCCATACCACCTGTTTTTTTTGTGTTCGAGTAAGCAGTAGGGACGACTGTGTACCACTACCCCTGGGGTTGTCTCGATATTGTGTTCTATGAGATTTGTGCATCCAGGAAGAGGCGAGAACACGTCAGAGAATTCTTTTTACAATTCTTTTTGCACTTGTGGTCTCCACAAGTGACCGGGGTGATTTTAAATTCATCTCCGGTCTGAGCTCCTCCCTCTCAGGAACCACCATCGCCAACATCACAGGGACACCCTCTCTCCATGGTTTTAGGAGGTTGAGGTGGTATATCTGACGTTCCCTGTGCCTATCCGTTCACTTAACCTCATTGTTGAGTTCCCTGACTGAGCATGTGACCTCAAAGGGCCCTTGCCACTTGGCGAGTAATTTAGAGCTCGATGTGGGGAGTATTACAAGCACTTTATCTCCCGGTGCAAATTTCTGTAGGAGAGTGCCCCTATTATACAGTCGGCTTTTCCATTCTTGAGTCTGGAGCAAATTCTCCTATATTAGCTGCCCCAAAGTGTAGAGTTTTGCTCTCAAGTCAAGAACGATTTGGATTTCTTTCTTACTAGTCGAATGTCCCTCCCAATATTCTCGTAGGACGTCTAGCATGCTTCACGGCTGACATCCCTACAGGAGTTCAAATGGGGACTTCTCAAACTGGTGTGTTTAATCCTCACCATTCTCATCTCCCGATCTCGCTCTCCATTCACAAGCCGGTGCTAGACCATGCCCCACCACCACAGTTACATCGACATAATGTTCAGACGAGTCAACGGAATGCTCGTTAATTCAAGCTCCATCTGTCAAAAAAATTCAGTGAATACAAACTCATAAAAGACCATCCATAACCATCAAACTTAATTCTTAAAAGGTTCTGTCAAGCTAACATAAAAGTTTGTCTTGCCAAACTTTACCTATAGTAACTGAGATACTACATGGAATATTTGTACCTTTAAACATTTATTTGTAACAACCATTTAAAATGTGAAGTGGTGAACACATTTTCCTAAAGTGTTAACTATACATATGGCTTCTCACATGACACACATGTATTCTCTGCTTTGGTTCAGCTGTTGGCATTGGTTCATGGAGTTTTCACATGACACTACAGTATGAAATGCAGGTAAGCTTGACTTTTTGTGAAGTGTTTATTGTGCTTGTTCTGTAGCAAATTAAAAGCTTATATTCACTTTCAGTTGCATAGCCACAAAGCCACTTTTCTAATGTTCTAATGTTAATGCCCAAAGCAATAGCAATAATTCACACAAATGAGACACAAATGCTGTTGTGTCTGCATTGCCTTTTGCCTTTAGCTACTGGATGAGCTGCCGATGATCTATAGCTGTTGCGTCTTTGTCTACTGTCTGTAAGTTGACCTTTCTCACATCTGCAAAGGTCGCACAGTATGCTTTCACATTTAACCTCTAAACATTTGTTATGAGCTAAACAAACAGAGAAGATCAGATATTTACCATGGATTTTATGTTTTATGTTTAGTTTTTTGTCAATAATCTTTTGCATTGATTGCACAAGTACAACCATAATAGTTTGTGAAGTGTTGTATCATGGTAAATTGCAATTTGTCTTGCACTGATAGTCCACATGAATGCAAATATTACAGATACGAATGCTTCAAGCAAGAGCGTGCAGTTAACTATTTCTCAATAACACTTTTGCTGGCCTTCAGTATTATTGTTAGTGTGGTAAGTTTTTTTTGCTTTTTTACATTTTCTAAAACATATATGTGTTAGGGATAATGTACCGTCAGCCAGTCATTATCACAAAATAACCCCTGACAGGATGATCAGGACAGGACTTATATACATTATTATATAGGTTTTTATCATCACCCTGAAGGGGTTTGTTTTGAGATAAGAACCGGCTGAATGTACAAATTCTGCGTATTGCATGCATAAATAAATAAATGCATATGAACTATTCATTTGTTTTAATAATTTGATAATGTGAGAAAAAAGTGCTTTGTTACGAGAGACTCAGCTATGTAGGAAATCTATACTATTATGTCATATATGTCATTATACAAAAATGCTTAACCACAGAATGCCACGCTTCAGAATCAAGTATTTCAGAGAGCTGTGAAATAAATACATAATTTTCTGTATTTTTTGTCTCAATTTGTGTGCCTTTTGTAGATTTACCTCTTGTGGAAAGAGCCCGTCTTTCATCAGGTGAGGTCTAACTCCATTCTAAGCGAAATTTCTAGATTAACTCTATACATTTTTCTATATGCTGGTAGCTCTTGATTGACAATGCATTTGTTTTTCAACTATCTGAGCATTACAGTTTCTTTTGTATTTAAACTTTTTCTTATAAGCGTGTGCTGTTATTTAAAAAATAGATATTTCTCGAATAAAAATAACAAAAACAACAACAACTAGAAGAAATAGATATTTTTTGTCTTTGTGTCTTATCAAACCTTACTGGTTTGTTTGCTCTTACAAGTGCCTATGCGAGCATGTTAGACAATGTTGTGTCTAAACGTGTCCTCTGGCAGTGTTTGTTGTTTGTCACTATTGTGTAGGGGCATGAGAGTTGGGGGTACCTCTTTTCATGGCTCATGAGCAGGGCTGGACTGGTAGTCTGGCATACCGGACTCACTTTGGGGCCGATCAGGGGCAGACTGGCCATCGGGAAAACTGAGCTGACCGGTGGGTCGGTGGCGAAACGGGCCGAATGGGTCGCCATATGCTAAAATGAGCCGCCGCGTCATGCAGAACAGATCACAAAACAGCACCGCGATATGCAGAAAACGACAGCGAACACACCCGCTCAACTTTTGGGCTAGTTACTATGTAAAATCCAGGGCCGATTTCACTTACCAGTCCAGCCCTGCACATGAGCTTCTGTATACACGTTGTTGTGATGTCTTTAAACATAGCTAGCAATCCAAACACAACACATCCTGTAAAGCTCATAAAAGGATCCCCATTCAAACAATCATTTTGATATATATCAGATAGTTGTGCTGTACTGTTTAATACACATTTTAAAAGCAGTTTTATAATTTTCCCTAGGTCATGTATGCCATACTAGTGGCTTTCTTGGTGATTCGATCAATTTTCATAGTTACATGGTGAGTAAATGGAGTTTTATTATGGAGTGGTCCTAACTGTGTTCCCTGTGCTTTGTAGTATTAAACATCACCTGTGTGCTTTGCAGGGTCTATCCATGGCTCAGAGGGCTCTGTTTCACATCTTTAAGTGTCTTTCTGTTGGGATTTCTATTATGGAACATTGATAATATCTTTTGTGACTCTCTCAGGTAGATATGCTGTGTTGAAATCGCATAAATAGTCACAACAGAGTTACTGTGTTGACAAGTGGTCAATATTTGTTTCTTTTTTTGTCTCATTTAGAGCTTCACGGCAACAGCTGCCCCCTATAATTGGGGCAGTTACACAGCTTCATGCCTGGTGGCACATCCTAACTGGACTGGGGTCATATTTACACATACTTCTCAGGTACAGAGCCTAAAATGAAGCCATTTGGAATGTTACACTGAAATTTTTTGTTTTACTAAAAAACCCTTTAAATTAACTGGTTTTAGTCAAGTCCAAAATATTATTTAACATCACTGAATCAACCTGATTCATCATGTTACATTGACAAAAATTGCTAAGTTCAGGCATAAAAACTACATGGTGGAAGTTGATAGGATCTTTGAACTTGATATCTGTTAGCCAATCAGCTCGCTCACATGTGATATGCTAACATCTTCTGCTCTGGAGCATTTTTGGGCTGCCTCCAGCAATTTTTCTCACTCAAATATAGAAGATCACCATTTACTCATACGGTGGAGAAACTTTGTCTAATTTTTTTCAGAACCCCCTACATGTTGTCCTAAATTTGTAAGCATGTAGTCTGTTCACTCCATCTCCCACCAAATAGTCTTATTTTATTCTACTAGATGGCAGCATGTACTACAAAAATGTTATTTCCTCTATTATCTTCCATCACAAAATGCCGATCTGAAATCTAATTTTCAGTTCATGCACCACCACCAATTATTTTCGACCAAATATCTCGGGGTCTGAGTGGACTAGAAGCTCAATCTAGGTGTCATTGGAATGCTGAGATCCTCCCCTTTGTGTGGTGATTTATCATTGATAGTCAATAACATATATTTCTGAGGATTTTCAGGATTGCATATTTTGTTCTGGACCTCTAAGATATAATGTTGGATTATTCACACAAGCAAACTCACAGAGCAGTTAGCAATGGCACATTTGTTAGAGAACGGTCCAAGGTAAAAAATAATTTTTTAGTTTTATTTGTGGCTTACAGCAGATGTTTGTATTTCATGTCTTACAAATATCATATTACACTTTGTGATTGTTTTGAAAATCTGTTAAACTGTGGTATTATAACAACATCTTTCTATTTTCCTGCTCCAATTTTCCTTTGCTCCACTGCTGATCTACCAGCATCACTAAACCCAATTTAAACCGAAATTATATTTTACCCATGTTATGAGATTGCAGACTGAATTGAATATGGTGACATAAAAAAACCATGCACTGTGAAATAACACCAATACAGCATGCCTTTCTATTGCATTGTGTTCGCTGGCTGTACTCAAAAACAAACACGGTGACTGGTTTTGTCCAATTCATGACTACATGACTCTTATTAGCCGGTACTTTTAAACAGTGATTCACCAGCTCAGGAGTTCTCTTTTTGAATCAGTTTGAGGAATCCTTCAGTGAATGAACTTACTGAATTACTCTGAGAGGCTGAATGAATACATGATTTTCTGCAAGTTGCTCTCAGTCATTTCTAAAAGTTTTGTGTGCAAAGTTGATCAAATATGATAAAAGATGATAAAATTTTGTTAAAGATAATTCATAATTTTAATAAATATACTGCAAGCACATGCACACACACACACACACACACACACACACACACACACACACACACACACACACACACACACACACACACACACACACACACACATGTTGTGTTTCCATGTTTTATGGGGACTTTCCATAGACATAATGGTTTTTATACTGTACAAACTTTATATTCTATCCCCTAAACCTAACCCTACCCCTAAACCTAAACCTCACAGAAAACTTTCTGCATTTTTACATTTTCAAAAAACATAATTTATTATGATTTATAAGCTGTTTTCCTCATGGGGACCGACAAAATGTCCCCACAAGGTCAAAAATGTCGGGTTTTACTATCCTTATGGGGACATTTGGTCCCACAAAGTGATAAATACACGCTCACACATACACACACACACACACACACACACACACACACACACACACACACACACACACACACACACACACACACACACACACACACACACACACAGTATGTATAATTTATAAATATAAACTTTGCCCCCAAGAAGTATCACTTGGACCAATCAGGCCTGTGACCCAAAATGAGTTTGGGTTACACTTGACACCCCTGCTCTAAACCCTCCACCTCCCCAGCTCCACTTGTCTAGATCTCCACTTGTCTTTATTAATTTATTAATATCTGATTGTGTATCAGGATGTCATACATGCTTGATGCAGCATGTCTTGTGTTTATGTAATTGTGCAGCTGCATCAGAATGTCCACATATTAACACAGTATGTCTGTGTATGTTCTATTAATAACAAGTCTCCATACTTGTTCTGCAGCAGTGTAGCATATCTAGTTTATCAAGAACAATATTCTATCAATATGTTATACCCACATTAACATGCTGAATCTTTGTGAGAGTTGTCATGTCTGAACTATATTTTAAGTATTAGATGAAGTAGAAATAGTTTCGTAAGGTTAAAGGTGCAGGTTACCACTTGTATGGAAACAAATAATAATTATCATTATTAATATTATTATTATTTTTGTTTTTTGCCATAGCCTTCAGATTCGGTCAACCTACCTCAAGCACAGACCAAAAGTGAAGGTGAGTGCATTTGCATTTGATTTCCTTTTTTTAGATGTCACATTGTGAATTCAATCTTTTGATCCGTTTATTTAATTATTATTTTTATCATGTGTTTAGTTTTTATGTGGCATTTGGCCCATGCTGCACGTTGAATCTCAGAAGGCGAGTTGAAAGGGAAAAGAGAGGAGGAAGATGGACAAATCACAGACCTCATGCAGAAAGAGGTCCAGCCAATGAACTTCAGTGGCAACAGGAAGTTACCAGCGGCTGTTGGTTTGGTTCCCCCATTCCCTCGTTCCCCTTCCAGCGCCATTTGCCAAGTATATTTGTGAGAAAGCTGCCAAATGAAGGAAAGTTTATTACTATTGTTATTATTGTTATTATAGATTAAGTGAGCGGTTTGTAGTGGTCTTGCACAATGCAACAATTAGATAATTGTCCTATAAATCTGAGGGTCTAATTAGTAGGAATGAAGCCAAAAATTGTGGCCAACAATAGAATTTGGACCCAGCTGGTAAATTTTTGGAATAAATTATGTGAGAGCATTATGGTTTAGATACATTTTTGATGGTTAGTTTAACAACTTTACCACATCAAATATTTTACATATAAAATAGCACTACTGTAGGCTACATGAACTGAATGTGTCAACACTAAAATGGTGAGATTATACTTCATTATATGTATACTTCAGATTACAACCGATTTAAAGGGAGTTAATGTATTTGGACAAGAGTGTGATCCTTGTTTTTCCTCATTTCATCCTGGAAAACCACCAGAACATTTGGCCATGTGATACATGAGGTAATGTTAATGACATATGGTAATTTTATTGCATGTTTTCTGAGATACCGTGTGTTTTATGTCCTGTTTTCCTCTATAACATTTAGTAGCATGTTACATACAGTAAGTGTCCATGTTACATAAATTACACATTAATATAATTAATTACAGCAGGGTTAATTAACAGTAGTCACAAACAACTCCACAATCTAAAGTTCGTCTTGTTCATAAATTACTTCTCAGTAATTGCATTGTAATTACATTGTAATATGAACACCATGGTTAAGTGTGACCCTTATGTCATCATGTCATCAATATGCAATGGTATTATTTTTGTTTATTTTACAGTGTGGGAAAATGGTTGAGATTATGAAGAAAGTGTTAACGGGAATATGTTTTTGTAATTTTATGAAGGAGATATCATGTGTGCAAATTAACTGAGCTGCTGAGGTAGCAAGATTCTCAAATGTTTTAATTGGTGTTGCTTGGTTAAGAATAAATTCATTTAATTAAATTAAACTTGTTATTATGAGTAAGAGAATGTTTAATAATCTAGAGATCAATTTTACACTCCTCTCCTCTTTGGTTTGATGTAGCAGTGTTCAAATATTGACTACTTGAACTGCCACTGTGCAAACTGTCAGAAAAAGGGACAGTGTCATGGTTTTGAATGAAGTTGTATATTAACATTGATTTGCCATTTGTTTTTATGTACAGTATTGTGCCACATTCCTATGGTTCAATGAGAACACAGTTATCTCTATTTGTAGCAAGCGAGCGAGATGTGAGGTACACAATTTCTGTTCAAGATTTCTGTCAGGTAACAAGAAAGATAATGAGTCAAATGCAGGGCTGGGATAATAAATAAAAGAAGAATGCAAAAAAACGGAAATACAAAAACCCACAAGCAAAACCACCCAAACAGGAAACAAGACTGAATACGTTGAGACAGGTAATATCAGAATATAATTCAGCAAATTAACATAGTAAACAAGGCAGGAATGGGGAAACTACATAAGGGGTAATGGGGAACAGGTGGGGACCATAAACAAATGAGGACTACAAAGGGGTGTGGCCAGGAAGCAAACTTGCAGGCAGGGTAAAGAAACACATGGCACATAATCTAACCAAACAAAACCAGAATGCAAGCATGCACAGACAGAAAGGCAAAAACAGGACTAAAAACAGACAGAACCCTGACAGATTTCTATATGAATTTCTGTTCTAGTTAAAGTGCTGCTGCTAGTTTGGAGTGGGGGGCTTGTACCACTGAGGGTGCCTTATATTAAACGGATGTTTATTCCATATTGTCTGGATGTTTATTATATCAAATGATGAATTTGTGTAAAGTACACAATGCATCCCATATACCTAACTAATATGCAAAATAATGAGGTCAGCTTAAACTTCTTGCTAAGAGTTCAAACAGCAAACATGCCACTGCCAATGCAATTTCTATGCCTAAATCCAATGATGCTGTTCTTTCTGCAGAAATAGTTTGAATATATATATATATATATATATATATATATATATATATATATGGAATACAATACCTATGTCCTGTAATGGCTATGTAATGATTTACTGTATGTGTGTTTTGTGAAAATTTTTATTTGTCCATTAAAATCTGTGTTGTCAAAACATTCAATATTGTTAAAAATGTTTTGCTTTATTTTAATCAGTTGGTGCAAGTTCTTCTTTTATGAATATTAATATATTCAGTTTTATTTTAAACAAAACTTTTAGAAATGCAAGCATCACTTTTGTAACACTTTTTGCTTCACATTGTATAAATTTACCTTAAAGAGATAGTACACTCAAAACTGAAATTTCTCTTATCATTTGCTCACCCTCATGCCTTCCCAGATGTGTATGACTTTCTTTCTAAAGATTTTTAGAAGAATAGTTAAGTACTGTAGGTCCATACAATGCAAGTGAATGGTGACTAAAATTGTGAAGCTCAAAAAAGCTCATAAAGGCAGCATAAAATTAATTCATAAGACTCCAGTTGTCAAGTCTATATCATCAGAAGCTATATCATAGGTGTGGAGGATCAGATCAGTATTTGTCATTTTCTACTATAAATTGCCCTCCTTGCCCAGAAGGTGGCGATATGCACGAAGAATGCAAATCACCAAAAACAAAAGTGAAATTGGAATTGATAGTTAAAAAGGATTTAAATATTGGCCTGTTTCTCACATGCACCTATCATATCACTTCTGAAGACATGGATTTAACCACTGGAATTTTATGGTGCCTTTGTATGCTTTTGCAGCTTAAAAATTTTCGTATCCATTCACTGCATTGTATAGACCTACAGAGCTGAACAATTCTACAAGAAATCTTTGTTTGTGTTCATCTGAAAAAGAATGTCGCATCTGGGATGGCATGAGGGTGAGTAAATGATGAGAGAATTTTCATTTTTGGGTGAACTATTCTTTTAACAATTAACGTTAAATCACTGTAGTACACTTTCTCAACTGGCTTTATGATTTTATAAAACGACAACAGCAATATGAGAAAAGACATCAATGTGAAATAAAAGAAGAAACTATTCAAAATTATCAAAAACTAGTTAATAATAGTTTCATTATAATAATTATTATAATTAATTAATTATGGAACACTGATGTCTTTTATAATATAGCTGATTTATATAGTTCCTATTATCACACATTTAATCAAATAGAACTGGTTACAACTGGATTCAACTGGTTAACATGTCTAGTAAAAGACATGGCCACTGGCAAAACACCGGCAGCAGATCAACAGTACAGGGCGTCACTATAGTAAACTCTACCTGTGGACACACCTGTGCATGCCAACAGCCGTCATTAAGTCACGTCAGACAGATGAAGCTGACTCATTTCCCACCCTCAGCATGTTTGAATGTTTGTAGTTAGGAGGCACTAGTAAGCAGGGGAATACCCCTCTACGTCAGAGGTTTCAGGTATGGTTGAATGTTAAGTCTTGAATTGCTTAAATGGCCTCAGTATGTATCTCAGTACCTCAGTATCTTCTGCTCCAAACTTCATTCAAACTTACTTCTCTGTCTGTTCGTATGAATGTAACACATCATAAGAAAGTGTTTCACTGCTGTTCGAATGCACTTTGGATTGCATCAACATTTTTTTTTAAACAAATTTTTCTCTCTGACTGTATTTTCAAACTCAGACTAAAAAGCCACGAGGACAGCAAACCACACTACAACAACTTCCCCTACACCCTCACACTCTCGAAGACTCAGCCTTTTGCAACCAGAGAAAACACAGAGTACTTCAAGCCATCTGCAGCACTGTCACCTGCACTTCTTGTATAAAGACACCTGACTAGTATTAAACACCCCTCCGGGGACGTTGAAGCATTTCCCCTTTGTCTGTGCCTCATTCTGAACCCTGCTACATATATATATATATATATATATATATATATATATATATATTTAAGAATGGGGCAGTGGTGGCTCAGTGGTTGAGGCTCAGGGTTACTGACCAGAAGGCCGGGGGTTCAAGCCCCACCGGGGCAGTGGTGGCTCAGTGGTTGAGGCTCAGGGTTACTGATCAGAAGGTTGGGGGTTCAAGCCCCACCACCACCAAGACGCCACTGTTGGGCCCTTGAGCAAGGCACTTAACTCCAGGTTGCTCCGGGGGGATTGTCCCTGTAATAAGTGCACTGTAAGTCGCTTTGGATAAAAGCGTCTGCCAAATGCATAAATGTAAATGTAAGAAAAGTCAAATATTAGATAACAATCACCCAAACCAGTTGTCAATATCAGTTTACTTACACACACATAGCTTAAACGTAAATGTAGTGGAATAAACATATTTTGAAATCTTTAGCATTGCTTGTCTATAAATTTTGTGAATGATAGGATGAACTGTTTTGTTTGCATTTTGGCTGTCATGTGCTTTTTACTGCCACTAAAAATGAGAAACACTCATGCTAACAGCTATAGTGAGTCACTGTTTCATGTGCTGTGTTCTGGTCAGTGGAATGATGGTCTTTTTCACATGGCATTGCTTTCAATATAAATAGCAAAACCAAACAAACTAAACTAAAAACAGATCAAGTGTGTTTTTTTCCTGACATATTTTGCTACATGTTTAGCATTTTTGCTAATTTGTTAGTGGTGCTTGATAAGGCTTTACTATTGTTTATACTTAGATTTAGAGATTTAAACATACCCCTAAGCCTAATATTAAACTTGAGCACATACATTTATGAACATGAATGATATTTTGATGTACTTTGGGGGGTGGGCTATTTTGACACCAAGCAAGGACCTACAGTAGCAACCATCCCAAACGCCCTTGCGTTTGTGCATTGTGGCGGCAACTTTTAAACAGGGTTTTACACATAAAACACTCTTTCATACAAATAAAAATGTAGTATTTCATATTAAAAAAAAATAATAATAATAAAAAAAACACGCTAAGATAACATTATAACATAAAATCTGCAAGTAAACACTCATATCATGAATTCTAATAACTAAAGCAAAAAACTGAATCAGAGTCAGTCAGCTTCTAAACTGGTACTGATTACTGTTACCTACCCAGTAAATCTGTATATGTATCGGTAGGTCTCAGCCCTTATCCATGTTTATTTTAAGAGGAGTAATCGATAATGGGAAAACACCACAGTTAATGGAAATAAATCTCTGATTGTACATACTGAAACAACAGACTGTCCTTTATGTGTCACCAACACTAGGCTATTGATAATGCTGATTACTAAGCAGATGTAGAGGTGTTGACTGTGATACCAAACCAGACCTGGAGGTGGAAAGGAAGTGATGAGCATTTTATTATACAGGACAAATATGTGCTGTTTCATATGTTTTCAATCTCTGCGGTGATTTCGGTGGACCTTGAGAGGGCCTGTGTCTGATTTGCACAAATATGCAGTATTTATTCTCTAGAATCTTTGAGTCAGTGAAACCTGTTACCATAAATTATAAACAAACAACATCTCTGTCCGGTTTTAATGTGTTGTGCACGCTGCCCATTTACACAGAAAATAATTTTGACTCATCCCTCATTTTGTTAAAAACAAGCCAAAATAGCATTTACAGCAGTGCACATACAATGAATGTCTATGGAGCAAGTCTCTGTCTCACATAAAAAAAAGTTTTGAACGCAAGACTTAAACTTTATAAACGTAAACATAAGACTAGTGTCATTAAGTCATTAACTAACCTTGTCTTGGTAAATGTATATCCAAAATTTTAACTGATGCTTGATGTGAGCTTTGGCTGGGACTGTGTTTGTCATCAGAATAATCTCTGTCCTATTGTAATATATTCAATTTTATTTTATAACTGCTGTGCATTTAAGCAGATTTAAACAGTTTGTTATCTGTGAAAAAAAGGCCTATAGTGCCAAGGAAAAATGATGGCAAAGTTAAGAAAGAAACCTTTAGAGGAACTAAGACTCAGAAGGGTGGTACTGGCTGGCATGTATGTCTATTATCACATCTGTCCTATAATAACTGCAATATTACTCATACAATAATTAATTAACAGTCAGCAGTGACTCAAAGTAGACAAGCTTGCTGAATATCTAGACAGGATTATCAGTCCAGAGTCCAAGATGTAACGGTGTTGACAAAACAGGCAGAAACGATGATGATAAAGTTAAGATGAACCCAAGTGCAGTTTATTTCTTAAAACGTGAAACCAGAATCCCGAACTATAAATGTGAAAGGACACAAAAACAAGAAACCATAGACCTAACTAAACTAGACTTGATATAACTTGACTATGGCTACGACTAAGACTAAAGCAAAACAAAAACCACGAGGTTACAAGTACTCTGACTTGACTAGAACAAAACTACAAGGTACATGTATACTGACTGGACTAAACTTTGATAGACAACAAGGTTACACATACACATATAGAGATAGATTGCTCCCTGTATGCTTGTAAAAACATAGAAAACTCCTCCTTGTACCACCCAACACCATAGGGCAAAATCTTTTCATTAAAATTCAGAACTTTGGATCATTCAACAAAAAAATATAATCAATGTTAAAAACCACTGTGTGCTGTGTGACTTGTTTCGACTTTAAAGATGTGTTCCAGATAGTCTATACTTCAGGTTTGGATGTCAGGGATTCAGATATAGAGAGCCGAAAGCACTGAGTGTGTAACAGACATGGAGAATCTAAGGTTAGGCATCCTCATACTGCTGCAGCCTGATGTTCTGTACGCCTCCCCGCTGCAGTATGTAGAACTATCCAATGATGGCAGCCTGGAGTTTGCAGAGGTATTTACAAGACAAAATCAGCAATGAAAAACTAGATTTTTACATTTATTAAGAAAATGTGTGTGGTACTTGCCCATGGAACACTCACTGCCATGTTACTAGGGTGTTTTGTGTGGCCATGGAGTCAACCCCCTAAACTAGAGACCTATGGATTATCATTGATTTCTCCTGGATTGGATATTTTTGAGTTTTTGGTATATGTTTCAATAGTCATTCATTGCAAGTAATTATATAGTATGTGCAGGTTTTTGAAGTTTCTTTGGTCAGATATGCTAAAGCATTAGTGATGTATCCAGGAATTGTGCTGAAATAATTAGAATATTTTTTGATGTTCCTATTTTTCTTCTTTTGCTTATTGCATTACACATACTGTATTATATTATGAATGTTGCATAAATGCTTTCAGAGTAAGCTACTGAATTCAATCTTCATTTGGATGAATTAGTTGTGCGTGTAATCTATCTTAATTCTTTCATATTAAGCTTTACTGATCCATTTCCATCAACTAATTTAATCCATAAAATCATGATCTAAACCATCCCATGAAATGCAGGAAGCTCAATATTATGTCACATGATGTTTCAAAACATTTTACCATAAGTTATCTGTGCCTTTCCCAGGTTCAATCTTAACCACAGCATCCTCAATTACACCAAAAGGGAAGTCACTAGTGTGTAATCACACGAACATCCATTATTCGAATGGATCTATTTGTATAAAGCAGCTCACCGTTAATATCCCTGCATTTCAGGTGGTGTTTTGTGTCATTGAGCTGGTTTGGTGAACTATTTTGTGTATAACTGCACAAAGAGTATAATTCAATTCAAGCAGATACAGTAAAGTAAGCATGTTATATTTGAATGAATTCAAAGGTCTTCCTTTCTTTTCTTTTCTTTAGATAATTTCCAAGCCTATACATTTTGTTTATCTGTAGGTTATGGTCTGAAAATAAAATCTGCACCTGTGTGTGGGGGTCTCTCTCTCTCTCTCTCTCTCTCTCTCTCTCTCTCTCTCTCTCTCTGTCGTGATACAGACGACAGACTACAGCTGTGAAATTCTTGAAACAGTTACAGTAAACAGCCCTCTGGGCAACGTCCTCTTTGTTAGTGTGATATTACGCAAATCAAACATCTTTAATGTTGTGACTTTACCGAAGCCACATGCATTTCTATACATACACTCATTCTGAGCAATGAGGCCTTGAGGGATGATGTGAGTTGTTAAACATCATGACCATCCATGACCAAAATTTTGCAGGTTCGAACCCTAGCAAAGGTCGATCTGTGTGGTAGTAATGAGGTAGTAGTCTACACATGTACTTATGTACATTGAGTTTTGAAACTAATAGACCAGATCCATAGCAGTGATAGTTTTAGGAAAATTATGTTTTGAATGTTTTATAGACATTTGTGTACTTGCACTGAGTGCTTGACAAGAGCCAAGCTTAAAACATGGCCACACATACCCCTATACACCTATATATTCCTGCAATTATCTAATCAGCCAATCGTATGGCAGCAGTGCAATGCATAAAATCATGCAGATATGGGGCAGGACCTTCAGTTAATGTTCACATCAACCATCAGACTGGAGAATTGTTTTTATCTCCGTGATTTCGACCATGGCATGATTGTTTTTGCCAGACAGGCTTGTTTGAGTATTTCTGTAACTTCTGATTTTCTGAGAGTTTGTTTTGGTGCCAAAAACAAAAAACATCAAGTGAGCGGCAGTTCTGCGGACAGGAATGCCTTGTTGATAAGTGAGGTCAACAGAGAATGGTCATACTGGTTCGAGCTGACGGAAAACTCCAAATGCTTTTGTCTTAATTGTTAACAGTATATTTATTGTTTTATCATTTGAAAAATTATTTTTGTGTGATTGGGTTATCTATAAAATAAATGCACCTTGGTTTGATATTTTATTATATAATGCATCATTGTGTGTGTGTGTGTGTGTGTGTGTGTGTGTGTGTGTGTGTGTGTGTGTGTGTGCCTACACTTTTTAGGGACCATTGTATACCTTAAATTTTGTATACATTGTATACTCAACTGTGCTGAAATAACGATTACAGTAACACATGACAGACCTGTGTCTTCTCTTAAAGGCTACAACTTCTTCGCTGTTTGGTTTGGACATGCTCTCGGACTTCCTCACTCATCGGATCCTGGAGCCATTGGTTCCCTGCCCATAATCTTGGCACACACACTGATTTGCAACTGTGTGCTGTACTTTCAGAAATTATTTTCTGCATAGAACTGTAGTAGCGTGAGTTTATTTGGGTTACTGTCATATTCCTGTTGGCTTGGACCAGTCTGGCCATTCTTCTGTGACCTCTATCATTAACAAGACATATTTTCCCACACAACTCCCGCTTGCTAGATGTTTTTTGTTTTTAACACCATTGTCTTTACACTCTAGATACTGTTGTGCATAAAAATACCAGGAGATCAGCAGCTACAGAAATACTCAAACCAGCCCGTCTGGCACCAACAATAATGCCACGGTCTAAATCGCTGAGATTCCATTTTTTCCTCATCCTGATGGCTGATGTGAACATTAACTGAAGTTCCTGAGCCATATCTGCTTGATTTTATACATTACACTACTGCCACATGATTGGCTGATTAGATAATTGCATGACTAAGTAGATGTTCAGGTGTACCAAATAAAGTGGCCGGCGAGTGTGTACAGCATATATATATATGCAGTATATATAATGTGTACATTTTAGACACATTCCTTGCTTCTAAGGTCACCAGAAATGTACATGTGGTTTGAGTTGGTTCTACATTGGATTCTAAATAAAATCTAAATTGAGAAAAAAATATGTGTGGTTAAATTATGATTTCTGCATGAAACCATACGCACACAGGTTTTAAGCACAAATATGTATATATGCACAATCAGTAGATGAGACCCACTGATTATTGTACTAAAATAACTAACCTTTAAAGATGCCTGTTGCAGGTTTATATGGAAGGTACGTCCCAGATTTGAACACACAGGAATAACACTAATAACAAGTTTGTGGTCTGGCGTCACAGCTCACATAGATGCTGCCTATGAGAACACAAACAAAAACAGCATGTTATTTTTCAAAGGTAAGGTATATAATGTGCAGTGTTGAGTGTACCTGATTACAAAATAATTTGTTACTTTAGTCAAAAAATAATAATAATAATTCCTTGCATTTATATAGCACTTTTCTAGGCACTCAAAGCGCTTTACATAGTATAGGGGGAATCTCCTTCAACCACCACCAGTGTGCAGCATCCACCTGGATGATGCGACGGCAGCCATAGTGCGCCAGAATGCCCATCACACACCAGCTATTGGTGGAGAGGAGAGAGTATAGTTATGTAGCCAATTCAGGGATGGAGATTAATACGATGCCATGGTAGGTAGGGGCCAATAGGGGGTATTTGGCCAGGACACAAAAAAGTAGTGTAACACATTACATTTTAAATTCTAGTAATCAGACTGCAGTTGACTTTCAATTAAAGTTATAACTTTTAAGTGCATTACTTGCACTAAAGTAACATGTTTAATACACATAAAATATGAATTAATACAGTATTTACATCTGTTGGCATTTCTGCGACAGCTGAAGGGTGTGCAACAATGAATAATGAAATATTGAAATTTTACATTTGAGTGGAAAACCAAAAACTTTCCTAGGAAAAGTGTTTTAGAATGTAAAATAATTAGTAATGTGATTACTTTTAGATTAATCGGTAAAATAATCTGATTACATTTCCAGAGAAGTAATTAGGAATTTGTGGGGATTACTTATTTTGAGGATTTACCCAACACTGTTACTGTGTACATATAGTACTGTATCCATTTCTATCTACAATATTGCATGTCTCATTATGGTTCTGAATATTGGGAGATGAGCTCTTAAAATAAAGCATAGCTATCCAAGAAACATATCTGAATTTGGATTCCCACCCAATGTTACAAGCATCGATACAGCCTTGTATTTCCATGAAACACGTCTCACTGACTTCTTTATTAGAGGAGAATGCTGGAGGTACAAGAAATCACTTCACAAATTCTCACTAACAGCTTGACAAAGTTATTTTATTGTTAAGAAATCAAATTGGATGCTGGCAATCATTGAAATCTTTCTCTGAGGGATGTTCTTGTCTATTTTGATGTATAAAGGTTTAATGAAAAAGCAGGGTAAATAATGGAAGGGTTTCCCCAAACCTATTGCTCATGAGTGGCTAGGAATTGACAGGCCCGTGGATGCTGAAGTGGCCCATGATTGTTTGTAACGACTACAAAAAGTCTTATACAACTTCACCTTGATTATTGTTGCTATTTGTGGTTGATACACTGAAATATTGTCATTCAATTTAATTAGAAAGTTTAAAAACCATGTGTATAATCAATTCACACAATATGTATGAAATACCTAAAGTACACTTCAGCATGTCTACACAATTTAACACTTTTCTTCAGTGACCCAAATCAGCCAGTGATGATGCCTACTACCCTTTTTTTTTAGAAATCTATTACTGTACTTTCGCAGACACTGATATTTTTTGTAGTAAAACGCAGTATACCAAAATATACACTACATGTGCAAAAGTATGCAGACACCCCCCTTCTAATTAAAGGGTATGGCTAGCCAATCTTAATGCTATGCTACACAATGTCATTCTAATGAGTTGTGTTCTTCCAACTTTGCGGCAACAGTCCGGAGAGGGCCCTTTTCTATTACTTTTGGTCATATTTTCCATATTTAAAACCTTTTTTTCACCTAAGATGTGTTTATTTCTTCATAGGACAACAGAAACTGGAGTTTGAACCCCAAACCAGATGGCAGCAAACACATGGTTCCAGTTCTAAAAAACATTTGGCAATGATGGTACATCAGTACTGCAACAGTTCCCTGTTGCACTCACATCTTCTGGCATTATGGTTTCCTGTTGCATGATTCCCGATATTGTAAATTTCTCAATAAATTATTTTGAAAATAAATTGCCTCATTGGTGGTGGAAGAACACAACAAGAAACACATTGTGTGATGATGAAAGTGTGTTTGTACACATTTGGTAAAATGTTTCCTTTCTGCGTGCAAATTTACACACAGTCTGAATCCAACTTCCGTAAAGACACAGTGTTGTCTTTCTTTAATTAGTAAATGCAGTAATTTATAAATAAAGCATTGTATTCAAACTCAAAATAAGTTCTATACCTCTACTAATGATATGCAATGAGTGTTGTTCGGCATGCTGTCTTTGGAGATTAATCATCTTAAGATTTTTGCCTTGAGGAAGTCATTCAGTTCTCCCTACATTTGTGCATAAGTCTGCTCAGAACAGTACATACAGATCATTAGTCCCATTTCAACACAAGCTAACATCAGTTGCTAAACATCCTCAATATATAACGAAATGAGACTAGATGGAATCAAATGATGTCCTGGATAAATGAGAACCTGCCAGGAAAAACCCTTAAGAAACAGTTACAAACCAGTCTATTCTGGCCCCTTTTACAAATGAGTAACACACAGCTGTACTATCTCATCTGCTCATGTAATGCATCCCATTGCAACAGCGCAGCAAACTGTCAGGATGTAAAGGGGTTTCCCTAAAGAAGATGAAACATGAGAAAAACAGGATGTTTAGCAAATATTCTGTAAATAATGGATAAACTGTGCCATTAAATAAGTCTGAATGAAAATGTCATTAATATTTTTGTCAAATAAAATATGAATATTTAGCATTTAAGCATACATATAATATATGTGAATGGTTATGTGGTTTATATAATTATTCTTTATTTATTTAATATAATTTTTAAATAATAGCAAATAACAGTATTTATTTATTTTATGTTTGTGGGTAAATTACATCTTTGGACCAACACTGAAAAAGTGCTAACATGCTAAAAATATTATTTAACATCAATGAATCAACACATTTTTACAGTTTTGAGTTTAATGGTTAGATAAGCTCCTTAAAGTAACAAATACAGGTTACCAATTTTACAATGAATAAAACAAATAAATTTGAGATAATATGTAAATCATTAATATTTAAATCCGGGGTTTTAAACTAGGGCTCAAATGAAGACACTGCAGGAGGTCCATGGACGGATATAAAACATAGAGTTTTAATACATACATACATACAATACATACCAACATACCTACATACATACATATATTCTATACATTTCTAAATGTATTTTCTTATATTTGTTTAATAGTCCCTATAAACAATAGTCATACAATACAGAGGATAATGAATCAAGGACATAAAGGTACAATAATTAACTGGGAAACTAGGTCAAAATAATTTGAATTTTCTCAGCAATACTGTATAACAAATGTAATTAATAACATTAACAAACATTAATAGGTTTTGCCAAGAATTTGTATGTTAGGTGGTTCCTGAGTTGTCTATGAGTCTGGGTGGGAGGGTCCCTGGGTTAGTAAAGGCTGACCACCCCTGGTGTAAATAATAGTTTAATATATGCCACAAAGATATGCCATTGTAGGCATAACAAAGCTTCCCTTTTAGCTTAACTGATTTAATTTGTATTTACTTCATTGCTCATTAAAATCCTATTGTCTGTATTTATTTATTGAAACTTTATGCTTGGTGCAATGCTGTTCCCTGATTTCCTTCTATGCGACGGAAGGTGGGACTGTGACTCAGTCTCGTATTGCCAAATCACTCATTCTGTTGTGTATTTAAGACGGGAGCAAACATGACCTGCTTCAGTTTCTTGAAGAGGCAACATGAGGAGCTCCAAGCTGTTCGTACTAATGGTGTTGGTGGTCGCTGGTTACACCAGCCCAATAGCACCACCTATTGATAAAGACCAGGAGAAGATAGCAATGGTAGTGTGCACGCCATGAATTTACTATTAGCTACTTTTAGGAAAGTTAATGACACTTTTAGATACTTGAAAATAAAACAGCTATTTACTTTCTGTTTGCAAACTAACTTTCATTTATTTTTACAGAATTACCTGACCAAGTTGTATGGCCTCCAAAAGCAGAGCCACCACTCTAAACTAAAAAGCTCAAGTGATTTGAGTCTACGGTTGAAAGAGATGCAAGTGTTTTTCGGACTTCAGGTAACAGGAAAGCTGAATGCAGAGACCCTGGATGTGATGAAGAAGCCACGCTGTGGGGTTCCAGACGTAGCAGCATACTCGACTTTTGGAGGGGAATACAAGTGGAAAAAAAATAATCTGACCTACAGGTAAGAACTGCTAACAGACTTGTTTGAGACAAAACTGACTTTAAAGAACTTAACATTCACATTTCTTTTGCTCTCTTTGTTCCAGGATTGAGAACTACACACCTGACATGTCGCAAGCCGAGGTGGATGAGTCCATTAAAAAAGCCTTGCAGGTGTGGGCAGATGTTACTCCACTGAGATTCACTCGTATCCACAGCGGCACAGCTGACATCATGATCTCCTTTGCAGTTAGAGGTCAGTTTCTTAAACTAACCATTAGCTAATAGCAAACAAAAAATAATTTCAATCACAATTTTAGCTAAATATCTTTCTTTACAATAAGAGATACTGTAATGTCCATGTACGTCATATATAATCAGTGTTGGGTGTAATTCGTTTACAAAGTAATTAGTTACTGTAATCTAATTACTTTTAGGCACAAAAGTAGTCCAACACATTGTATTTAAAATTCTTGTAACCAGATTACAGTTACTAACTTTTAATAAAAGTTGTTACTTTTAATTACGTTACTTGGGTCACAAATAATCCTAAAAAATATTATTTATGTGTAATACAGTTAAAATGTGAATTCATATGTTCATATGTATGTCGGTTTGCATTTCTGTGACAACTGAAGCGTGTGCGACAATGAACAAGTAGAAAATAGACATTTTGAATTTGAGTGGAAAAAAAGTGTTTGAGAATTTATCTTAAATGTAAATTAATTAGTAATGAGATTACTTTGCAATGAAGTAATCAGTAAAGTAATCTGATTAGAATTTTAGAGTAGTTAGTAATTTGTAGTGGATTACCTTTCTTTAGTAACTTACCCAACACTGTAAATAATATATTATATTTTTGTAGTAGTAGCTTGTTTATGTTGGAGACTAGACAGTTGATCCAAAATGATCAGGTTGAAATTTACTGGCCTAAATGTGTGTGAGCACCTTTAAAAATTGTATAACTAAGAAAATGTTTCAGATGGAGTTTAGCATGTGACTCTCAACATAAGTATTTAATGTCAGCTACCCATATGAAGAATGGTTTTCGTTAACCTTTTATATAATGATTAGATGTCATGTATTTTACTATTATCAGTTCACATAATACAAATATCTTGCTTGTTTCCAGATCATGCTGATGGTTACCCCTTTGATGGGCCAAATGGTTTCCTGGCTCACGCCTTCCCACCTTTTGAGGGTATTGGTGGCGATGCCCATTTTGATGATGACGAGGATTTTTCCTACCTATCTCCTCAAGGTGAGTACAGTTTCATTAAAAAAAAAGCTTCAACTTGTACCAATGCGCAAACTTATATAGAACAAAAAATAAATGTATTCACATGACCACTTATTCTTCAGGATACAATTTGTTCTTGGTTGCTGCCCATGAGTTTGGACACTCTCTGGGTCTTGAACATTCCCAGGATCCAGGTGCACTGATGTATCCCAGCTACGCCTACAGAGATGTCAGTACCTTCTCCCTCCCTCAAGATGATGTCAATGGAATCCAGTCTCTTTATGGTACACTGTCACAAATTACAAACATTAGTGATCCTTAAATGCACTGTCACAAATGCCACTTGGGTTGATATTTTCTATTTAACAAATGTAATCACATTCAGACACTGTCTATCCCATGTAACCTTTCTAATGCACATGATGGTGATCTTTGATGAACAGGCCCAAACCCTGATGTCGACCCCAATGAACCAAAACCCACACCACAAGTTACCCCGAATACATGCGATCCTAAACTTGTTTTGGATGCTGTCACCATGCTGCGTGGAGAGATAATGTTCTTCAAGGGCAGGTATACAAAAAATAAACATTATTTAGTGTCAGCCTTACTAAATGAGCTTTGAAAAGTTGATTCTGACCTGCAGATTTTGGGCTTTATTTTCAGCTTCTTCTGGCGCAGTTACCCCTTGAGTAGAACAGGAGAACAGCATCTCATTAAAAGCTTCTGGCCTGAGCTTCCAGATAGTATTGATGCAGCATTTGAGAGTAGTTTTGAGGACAAAGTCTTCCTTTTCAAAGGTAAAAACCATATATCTATGGCCAATGTTGGGAGTAACCAGTAAGAAGTAGCAATACCTCTAAACTAACTACATTTTATAGTAGTGTTTTTAATAAGTAATTATTGTGACCCTAATTTAGATTAATTAATTCAAAAGCCCTCATTTTGTTTGTGCCAGGAAAATACAGCAATGATTATATTGTAAATTATGTTGTAGGATAGTTATACATTTACAAATGGCTTCATAAGTGCAATAAACTATAAATGATTAAGATGACTATAAATTTGAATACATACATTCTAGATACATTTTCGTTGCAAACAATAACATCATTTGATAATGCTGTCATTTGTCAGGTGAAAAGGTCTGGGCTCTCTATGGCTATGACATGGTACCGGGATATCCCAAGAGTCTCAGCAGCTTCAATTTGCCTAAAAAAGTGAAGAAAATCAATGCAGCCCTGTACGATGAAAATACCCACAAAATAATGTTTTTCGTTGACAATCAGGTTTATAGGTAAATCAATCACTTATTCTAATGGAGTTAGTAGTAACATGTTTTTAAAGAATCTTCAAGTAAGGAGATAATTAACTTTGTGCAGTTATAATGAGGAGAACCGGAGAATGGAAAAAGGTTATCCTAAACGGCTGGATAAAGTGTTCCCAGGAATGACAGGGAAGGTGACTGCAGCCTTTCAGTACAAAGGTATGGGTTTAAAGAAAAACATAACCAAAAGCTGAAAATAAAATCTTAAACATAATCCTAAATGTCTAAACCTCTATTTATATTCTTTCTTTTATCATTATTAGGTTTCGACTATCTCTTCAGCGGACCAAAATTGTTGGAATTTGGTTCCAATAACAAGAAGCTGTTCCGTGTTCTTAACAACAATTACTTTCTGCCCTGTTAGTCTGATGTTGAGTTTCTTGGTAAAGCACAGCAATGCACTGCCTGTCTGAAGGAAAATCTGAATCTATACCAGTATTTGAAAGTAAAGTATTGATGATTGAACTTGTGTATTTATTTGATCAAAGATATATTGATATTATTTTTAGGTAGCCAGTAGCCCTAACAGAAGTTTTTGTATGTGATACTAAATAACCAAACCAAACAAAAGATTAATATTTAAAAATAAAGACTTTAACATTTTATGAATGTTTATTTTTCCATTTATTAGTATTAGAATTATTATCAACATCTTCATTATTGTTAGGCCTATTATTTTAATCTACCAGACACCTGTGAACGAAACACGTGCTGTAAGCCTATGTGGAAAGTTTGACTTGGTAACATGACAAAGCAATGTCAGCATTATACTGCAGTTGCTGTACATGCTATACAGTTGAAGTCAGACGTGTACATACACTTTAGCCAAATACATTTAAACTGTTTTTAAAAATTCCTGAAATATAATCATAGAAAACATACCCTGTCTTTGGTCAGTTTGATCACTACATTATTTTAAGAATGTGAAATGTCAGAATATTAGTAGAGAGTGTGATTTATTTCAGCTTTTATTTATTTCATCACATTCCCAGTGGGTCAGAAGTTTACATACACTTTTTTTAGTATTTGGTAGGATTGCCTTTGCCATTGCATTACATTGTTTAACTTGGGTCAAATATTTTGGGCAGCCCTCCACAAGCTTCTCACATAAAGCTGTTGGAATGGCCCATTCTTCCAGACAGAACTGGTGTTACTGAGTCAGGTTTATAGGCCTCCTTGCCCTCACACGCTTTTTCAGTTCTGTCCACAAATGTTCTATTGGATTGAGGTCAGGGCTTTGTGATGGCCTCTCCAATACCTTGGCTTTGTTGTCCTTAAGCCATTTCTAACTTTGGAGGTATGCTTGGGGTCATTGTCGATTTGGAAGACCCATTTGTGACCAAGCTTTAACTTCCTGGCTGATGTCTTGAGATTTTGCTTCAATATATCCACATAATTTTCCTTCCTTCCTCATGATGCCATCTATTTTGTGAAGTGCTCCAGTCCCTCCTGCAGCAAAGCACCCCCACAACATGATGCTAACCCCCCATGCTTCAGGGTTGGGATGGTGTTCTTTGGCTTGCAAGCCTCACCCATTTTCCTCCAAACATAACGATGGTAATTATGGCCAAACAGTTCAATATTTGTTTCAGCAGACCAGAGGACATTTCTCCAAATAAGTAAGATATTTGTCCCCATGTGCACATGCAAACTGTAGTCTAATAAATCACAACTTACAGTTGTACAGTGAATATATTCTACTACAAGTAATACAGTATTGAATGTCTGTATATTCAGCACTCAACAAAGAACACTCTAAATGAAAAACATATTACAGTAATCTCAAAAATTATGACTGCAAAAAGTCAAGGAGAGATTAATTTGGCCCCAGCATCACGTTTTCTCATCATTATAAAGAAGTGTGAACAATTTTGAGTCATTGTGTGTAAACAATGACAGTTGTGTTGTAGTTGTGTTTAACTTTTGCTGTCTGTGTTTACCAGTGTGAAATGTGTTAGTGAGTAAGAATCAGACACGACTGGTGCAAAAAAATCCAGTTTGTTTGCAAATTAACAAAAAACTAAAAAATTCAAATTCTTTCCAACACCACCAAACCCGCTCAAAGCAATATATAACCCATTTAAAAGTACCAGCAATATAGGAAATCTTAGAAAATAAATACATTTAAAGAACTGAATTAAATTAAAATCAATCAAATTATCAGTTGGAACCACTGATCTATATATATATATATATATATATATATATATATATATATATATATATATATATATATATATATATATAAAAGATCAGTGGTTGGAACGTATAATTTGAAAACTTAAAGGAAAACACTTAATGCAGTGCATCAAACGTAAGACTTTTTAATGCCAAACACTTAATTTTTGCTAAATCAATTTAATGTCTATTAATATATTAATTATATACATTTTACTGGCCTGTTATAACAAACAACACAAACCACAAAAAAAAAAAAACACACTGTAATGTTGCCTAAACACTGGCCAGTTGAACTAATTTCCTTCTGGCCTTTCTGGTTGAAGTCAGTCATCTCAATCACCAGCCTCTTTTCCATTGAAAGCATGGACAATGCATTCAGCCTCACCTGGGTCATGTTTCATGTTTCTCAGAAAAGTCCATTCTTTTCAAGGTTGAGAAGCACCTCTCAGCTTCTGCTGTGTTCATGGGTGTGGCGATGAGGATCTTTAGGAGAGTGACAGTCTCTGAAAAGACTTCAAGATTGTTCTCCATAAACAGCTGGAGCTCTGAACTCTTCCTTGCTGTAGATGAGACTAAGCTCTGTCTTCAGCTTACTTCCATGGAGCACTGGATAAGCCTTTAAGGTGTTGCTCAATGCATCTTCAGGAAATGCCATATTGTACTGTTCAAACATGTCCCCTTGAAGCAGGGTGGCATGAATAAGGTGGTTTGTGAAAGAGAACTGTTCCCTGGACTGTCCCAGTATGGTCTCGCAGACCAACAGAGAGAAGGACAAAAACGTCATGGTTACTGTTGTAACATGCGAGAACAACGAAAATGTATCTAGAACATGCGAGAACATGCGTCATAGAGTTTAAAGCGGCTGGGGCTATCTTATATCCTATAGATGCGTCAGGGAAGGCGTCCTTTTCCGTTCCTATTCTTTCAGGGGGAAAAGGCTCTGCAGAGACCACAACCTGCCCAAACTGGGGGGAGGAAACTTGTGGCCAATACACACAGGAGTTGTCAAGCCACACGTGGACATGGTGCGGTGGTAGATCCTGCCTGATAAGGGAGGAGTTACTACAGACATGGTGACCGGGGGGCAGCAGGGACTGCCCAAGGGAAACGCGGGTCCTGCCAGCAGGGAGACCGTACCATGGAAAATACATCACAGGGAGTTGTCTGAAGCAGGAACTATGCCTGTGGAGCCCAAGCCCAACACAGAACCCTTGACTCATGGTGGATCTGGCGGCGAATTCCTCCGCTGAATTTGCAGGCTACAGGGCTAGGGAGGAAGAACATCCAGGAAGCAAGAGCTTAGTGGATAACCTGGGAGAGAAGGCACACTGGATCAACTTGGTGAAGGGTGCAAGGTGCAAGCGGAACACCCGGTCGGCTGGGTCAGCAGGCATTTTACCAAGTTCTACAGGCTCGGACCTGACAAAACACGGGACAAGACCGACTCCATCCTGAGGTTGTAGAATCTAGCAAAGGTCTTGGGTGTTGCCCAGCCCGCAGAGTCTGCTAGGGAGGTGCCGTGGGCCAGTGTACTGTAAAATATATTTTTTTATCTCAGTGATTTTGTACATGGCGTGATGGTCGGTGCCTGCTTCAATGAAAGGACAGCTCAAATGGACCCAGGCTTTCCTAAAAATATTCATGGTAATCTTCCTGGCATCGGGTCAAGGGTGGATGCTGCTTTTGACAATTATACTGTGTTTGAAAATGGCAAAACAAAGATGTTAATCTTTCACAAAGATATGTTTATGCACAGTGTTGGGAGGGTTACTTTTGAAATGCATTCCACTACAGATTACAGAATACATAAAATGTATTCATAAATGCTGTAAAATGTAATTTGTAACATTCCGTTAGATTACTCAAGGTCAGTAACATCTTCTAAATACTTTGGATTACTTCTTAAACACTGGTAGATTTTTTTTTTCACTTGTTTTGACTATAAAAACTCTGAAAGTACAGTAAGACAAAATACACATGTTAAAAATACATTCTCTGAAAAACCTAAATATCTTATGCAGTGTTGTTTCTAAAACAAGATAAATCAAATTAATCTTGTTTTAAGGATTTTTTTAAGGATACAAGAAAACAATACAAAAATTGTTATCAAGAATGAGATTTGTGCCCTAATATCAAAGGTCTTACTAGAAAAACTAAATTATGATCCAACGTGAATTTGCTTGATAAAAAAAAATAATTGTGCCTGGTAACGTGCATGTAAAATTGCAAGAAATAGCATTTTAGCTTAGAGTAAAGCTGACAATTTACACAAGGTTTATTTCTATTTCTTCTGCTCCAAACTTACTTCAAACTTACTTCTCTGTCTGCTCGTATTAATGTGACACATCATAAGAAAGTGTTTCACTGCTGTTCAAATGCACGTTTGGATCTCATCATTTATATGTATAAATGTTTTCCATCTGAAAGGACTAATTATTAAATGAAACAAATGACAATAAAATGCAAAGTAATCTCTTCAGCAATCAAAATATCTTTTGAATGTAATGGTATTCTAATTACCAATTATTTAAATTGTAACTGTAGTAGAATTCAGTTACTTATATTTTGTATTTTAAATATATGTATTTCAGTACTCCCCAACCCTGTTTATGCATAAATATGAATGAATGTTTGTTTGTATTGAGTGAATTATTGCTTGTGTCTTTTTTCTACCTTCTTTTTAGGTTAACTGTATTTCTCAGATGGTGCACAACAAACGGAGTATGACTTTGGCTCAAAAAAAGTTAATCGTATTTAGTTGAATTATGGATGGCTGTAATGTTACTAAACATTGAATCAAAAATTTGTAAATGTTTCCTTTATATGCATTCTAATAAAGTACCTCTAAATGTCAGAAATGTAAATGTACAAATTGTTTCATAAAGAAATAAGATTATTTTTGACAAAAACCTTGACTCAGATCCTGACATAAAAGGCAAAAAATGTAAACACCAATGCATTTAATTCAAACTAAACACACCTGTCAGTTATTTTAGAAAACAAGGATATAGCAGGCATTTGGATGTAACAGAATGCAACTTTTTTAACTGTCTTAGGTATTTTTCTTATTCATTTTATTTCATAGGAATTTTATAAAATTCTTCATAAAAGTGTTCTAAGCAATGAACCAAACCAACAGCTCCGACATGATTCACAGCATTACAAACTTTGAATTTTAGAAAAAAGTATTGGAAAATCTAACAAAAATACAAAGGTATAAGACTATTTACCGTCTTCATGAGGGAATAAACTACAACCCAATGAAGCATTACAAACGACAAAACAAAATAATGGAAAAAAAAACTACTGAATTAAAGATGTTGATTAGAAGTGCTGAAACAATATTATCAAAATATTCAGATTTATAAAAATATAAAAATGGTTTGACCGTTCAGGAAGACTCGACTCAATGGCGTTATTCACAGTGTGTTGTGGGAGCGGGCGGTCACTGCTTGGCTCATTTTGCTCATTGTGTTTTTAGCAATTCTCTTAATTGGTGGATTTTTCTCTGCTGGATTATGGGTAGTGTAGTTCTTCACCATAAATTCTACTATTAAACACCTATTTAAAAAAAATTGTTGAAAGTTAAAATATTGTGGACTGATGGCTTCAAGAAAAGCATTCATAATTTTTTGGGTGTCCATAAACTATTTTATGCACATTTTTAAATTGAGCATAAGAAATCCTGAAACATTTGATATGTGAATAAACTCTAAACATTAGCTTAAAATTTTATGCAATAGGAGAAGGTCGATTTTCTGGTGTTTCAAATTAGTTAAAATGTGCATTAAGATAATAGATACAGTTTATTCGCAAAGCGATGACATGTTTTGACAATTTGTGCATATAGTATGAGTGTGCGCTAGCTTGATGTGACTGGCCATATGAAAGGCTCAAACTTTGCACACAATTCTTCGAACATAGCCCTTGAAATTCGGAAGTGTTTAACCTACAACTGGTCATTACAGTTAGTCCTCAAATCCACCAGAACAGTTTTGAGCATGGTGACCGTGTGAGGGCATCACAGCCATTTCAGCCCTCATTATTTCAGATATTACACTCATTCAGCTGCTCCATCATGACAAGGCAGACTCCCTCAAGAATATGCGCATGACGTAGTGGATGGAAACGTGCTACAACTCTCATTTTCTTCAGTCGAGTTTTTAAAAAAATGATAAACATATTTATGGAAACCCAGCTAGTGTTTAACAATTTTCTGAGCTCATAGTAGTTATGTCTTTAAAAGTGTAGAATGTTATCAGACTGTTGCGCTCTATTGTCAGAAATGTTATAATGGCACAATATTTTTTTCTCTCAAACTGACACATTATAAAGGTAATACAAAAATGTCCCTTAAAATCCCTTTGAGAGAGAGAGTGGTTCCTAAAGTCCCACTTTACACATTTTTCTTTCTACTCGTGGGGTAAACTACACTACCCATAATACTTTGGGGCATCACTATGTAATGCAGACACACGTCTCACTGTGATTTCACTCGATTGGAGGGTTGAAGGGGAAGTCTGTCCCCCTGTGTCTGCGGTTTTCCATTGCGATTAGGTCATCCTGTGCCCTCTACAGCATGGGCACACATCTGTGCTGACAACTGCTGAGTTTATACAAGATACAGCGAAATCAATGTGACAGCACATATTGCAGTTTAGTTGCAGGACTGTTTACCTTTAAAAGACATGCAGTAGAATTCATTAGATGTTTGTATAGCTTTTCATAATTTAAACTACTCATATATAACGCTTTAACACATTAACAGCCAATGATTATACCAGCAAACCTACTTTTGAATCTGCACTTGCTGGCACATAAATATCTAAGCAGGACCTATAAACAAGACCATCTCTAAATGTGAGTGAGACACTTAAGTGCATTTATCAGCGCATGGATCTAGAGCGGTTTCTGTCAGGTGTGCATTGATTGAATAAATGTTTTCCTTTGTGATCTTTCTCTGAATAGGAAGTTGTCATCGTCAGTGCTGTCAGAACCCCTATAAGGTCTTTCCAGGGAAGCCTCTCCACCATTCCTGCAACCAAACTGGGTTCCATTTACATAAAAGGGGCCATTGAGCAAGCAGGTAGATAACTGATAGTCTGTTGAATCTGGATGGTTTTGACAAGTGGAATGCATGTCGGGAAGGTTCTACAGCTTAATACATTGATCAGCCACAATATTAAATCCACTGACAGGTGAAGTGAATAACAATACAATAGCACCTGTCAAGGGATGAATTTCATGTGTTGGAAGCAGGAAAAATGGGCATGCCTAAGGATCTGAGCGACTTTGAAAAGGGACAAATTGTGATGGCTAGACGACTGGGTCAAGACATCTCCAAAACGGCAGGTCTTGTGGGGTGTTCCCAGTATGCAGTGGTTAGTACCTATTAAAAGTGGTCCAAGGAAGGATAACCAGTTAACCGGTGACAGGGTCATGGGCGCCCAAGGCTCATTGATGCACGTGGGGAGCGAAGGCTACCTCTTCTTGTCCGATCCCACAGAAGAGCTGCTGTAGCACAAATTGCTGAAAAACTTAATGCTGGCTATGATAGAAAGGTGTCAGAACACACAGGGCATCGCAGCTTGCTGCATAGCTACAGACCTGAGTGCTCATGCTGACCCCTGGCTGTCTCCACCGAAAGTGCCTACAATGCGCATATAAGCATCAGAACTGGACCACGGTGTTGGTCTTGGCCTCCAAATTCTCCAGATCTCAATCAGATTGAGCATCTATGGGATGTGCTGGACCAACAAGTCCGATCCATGGAGGCTCCACCTCACAACTTACAGGACTTAAAGGATCTGCTGCTAATGTTTTGGTGCCAGACACCACAGGACACATTCAGAGGTCTTGTGGAATCCAAGTCTCGATGGGTCAGATCTGTTTTGGCGGCACAAGGGGGACCTACACGATATTATGAAGGTGGTTTTAATGTTGTGGCTGATTGGTGTATGTCCACAGAGTAGATGGTCTTTTAAATATTAGCAAGAAGTGTTTGGACACTTGATTTGAGCCACACTTAAAAATCTATAAATGTCATTGCATTAGGTCACACAATATCAAGCCAAGTGGCATCTGGAAACACATTTTTTTTACCTTTTCTCAGAATTAAATTCACATTTCTTAGCCATTTTTGCAATAACTTTTAACCACTTTTTGATGGATGATTAAAGTCTGTTCCCCTCAAGTTTAAACAGGTGTTCTAGAAGAGTAATGTGTAGTTCATCACACACATTATTTTAAAATATATACATGTTCCACTGCCATTTGACTACAAAACAAAAAAGTTTTGTCTACATTTTTAACAGTAAATCTATTGTTTATCAAACACAAATGAAGATTTTTAGAAGAATATCTCAGTTTTGTAGGTCCATACAATGCAAGTGAATGGTGGCCACATTTTTGAAGCTTAAAAAAAATTAATAAAGGCAGCATAAAAGTAATCCATAAGACTAAAGTGGTTTAATCAATGTCTTCTGAAGCTATCCAATTGGTTTTAAATGAGAACAGACCAAAATGTAACTCCTTTTTCACTGTACATCTTGCCATTGCAGTCTCTAGGCACGATCAGAATTTCAAGCTTGATTTCAGTTCCTTGTGTTTGATGATTGCGCCAGGAAGTTTAATAATGCTTGAAATCTTGATCGCTATGGAGCTTGCTGATGTCAAGATTTATAGTGACAATTTAGATATATTTTGGTCACACAAAATGTATTTGATCGCTTAAGACAACATGGATTAAAACACTGGAGGCTTATGAATAAACTATATGCTGCTGTTGTGTGCTTTTTGGTGATTCAAAATTTTGTGTTCTGCAGAAGAAAGAAAGTCATACACATCAGGGATTGCATGAGGGTGAGTAAATGAGAGAATTTTCATTTTTGGGTGAACTATCACTTTTAAGTGCCCTATAAGCTTCTGGGGCAAATGTATTAATACACTCATTTGAAATACGTAGCTCATAAATTCAAGTTCAATTAGTACTAATTTTAAAGAATGCCAACAAATCATTCTTATCTTTCGTAATTTGGGGTCACTGTATGTTTATTTATTTTGTTCTGACCTCATGTTTGGAAATTTGTTTTACCTCCACCAATATCAGGAATCCCTGTGGAGGAGATGAAGGAAGTGTACATGGGAAATGTGTTACAGGCAGGAGAAGGACAAGCACCAACCAGACAAGCTCTTCTGGGCGCAGGTGAATGTGTCATATATCACATGCGTAAACAAACACAAACATTGTAAAACGCACACACTCGGGCCCCAGAGTTCTTCAGAGAACCATATAAAAGAACACAATGCTGCAGGATTAATCTTGTAAATAAAATGGCAAGAATGGAAATACAGAAATCATTTATCATTTCTTTGCACAGGTTGAGCACTGAGGTGTATCACATAGACAGCATGCACAGTATGTATTATGGATTTATGGTCCTATCAAACATATTTAACATTGTGTTCCCCCCACTTATAAAGTTTTTTAATTGTTTATGCCAAAAGCACAACCATTTTCCACCTTCTCTCTGATACTTAGAATAGCAAGATTTGAGTTCTGAATGTTACAGTATGTTTTCATTGTATTTTTTCAATAGTATCACTTTTCCTCATGATATTTAACCCCTTTAACTTTGGTTTACTGAAATTAAAATAATTCTAAATAAGGAATTTGCCTTATTTAGGCTGTGTGTGCAGATGAAAGGGTTTCACTTAGGCTGCATAGTATGTGTGTAATGTTTATGTTCTTCCTCTTTTAGGCCTCCGATTTTCCACTCCAGCAACAACAAAGTCTGTGCCTCTGGGAGGAAGTCCATCATGATGGCCGCTCAAAGTCTCATGTGTGGACATCAGGTAATCAGGTTTGAGTATCCATACACTCTCAAACTACTTTTATAGCCTATTTGTATATATCTAATAAGCTTATGAAGCAAAGGTCGTAAATCTATGTTTCTTCAGGATGTGATGTTTGCTGGTGGAAGGGAAAGTATGTCTCATGTGCTTTATGTGATGGCCAGAGAAACGCCTCCTTATGGTGGAGTGAAGATGGATGATTTGATTGTAAAGGATGGGTTGACTGATGTCTATAACAAATTTTGCATGCTAATTATTTTACGATTCTCCAGTAAGACCGTAGGAAAGTTCTATAATTGGCCTTTGTTTTAGAATGAGTGATGCTACTTGGCCCAATATTATCCATTTAAAAATATATTAAATTGCAAAAAGATTAGGTGTTAGTACAGAAAGTTAAAGGTGATGTTAGTAATTTCTTTACAAGTTAATTTTACCTTTATGGAAGAGATGCATTGTCATTTTAACCTCCTGAGACCGAGTGTGACTGTTGTGCGCATTTTCCCTATAGTCCACGTACATGATCATTGTGTTTAACAGCGTTCTGTTTTGCGATAAATTATTGAAAGTTTTAAAATGCCATATTGGATGAAACTAGACACTATTCTTTTGACTTAAACATGTTTTATTGTAAAAACTTGGTTTCTCCCAAAGACAAACTCTGCTGAGATCGGCACCATGATGTTTTGTCACATGACTCTGTCTGTCAAAATTTTAACCATTTAAAGAGGTCATAAAGTGCTTTTTTTTCATTAATTTATTATCTTCCCTGCCTGAGGTCCAATGATAATGTTATAAAAAAGGTAGCTCAGAAAATGAATCTCGACATTTATCAAAATGTCGAGATTCATTCAAAATTTCAGGGTTTACACATAAAGCACATCTAACACATTGCATCTGAATATATTAAACTGTTCATCTCAAGCACAACTGTTATCACTCAGCACCATAAACTATCAAACAGTCATGACATTTGAAATATTCACTTACGTTTTTGAGGTGTTTATAACAGTTTGTTTGCAAAGCTTGAATCATATGACTGTTCAAAAACAATCCATGCTGACATGCCGGAAAAAATGAAAACATTGTAGTCCAAAGAATGGTGAAATGCGCACACACTTACCGTAGGCGCACTGAGGTGCATATCGCCAAAAAGACAACGAGATGAAGATGTCCATCATCAAAGATGTCCTATTTACATACACAACAATTAAAAATTGTGCAGATTGGTGTAACAACACATCCATGACATATTTGTGCTCAAAATAACAAGATGCAGCAGCTGAATGAACGAATTGCTTCTCCCTTTCAGAGTTGTAACTTAACAATGCGTCTTTTAAAAGTGGCAAATTACTGTTCATGGCAGCTGCAAAGAGTCTGCGTAGTTCATGTTTATATACATTATAATTCAAAATAGTTGAGATCTGTCCCTTTTGGTATTATGTTAGGAATAGTTAGTCATGTAAGTCCTCTGCTCCCTTGACTTTAACTGTGCATCAGTGGGCGGGGCCAAGGGTGCGATGACGCATGTTGTGGTATGTGTAAATACAAATTATTAATGTTTCATGATGTCACGAACAGACAGATTTCAAAATGAGACATTTCAGCAGGGTTGCAACTATAAATATAAAAGGAAGTTTTGAGTTCTGAAATTTACAGTATGTTTTTATAGTACAGTTACCTCTTATATGTCTAAATATCAAGGAAAATTTGATTCTCAGTTTCATGACCCCTTTAAGGACAGCCTAGAGTCTCCTAAACTGAGATCAGTCAGTTTAAATTAAAGGGGTCATGACATGGTTTTTTTTATTGTATTATTATGTTCCCTTAGGTGCAATTATAGTTTTAATATATTTTTTTTTAAGAAAAACTTTTAAAATCTAGTGATTTATGACCTTTTCCCACCCTGTTTCTCATCCTCTGATTCAAACAGTCTGTTTTGGGGGCGTTTTCCATTTAAGACTTCAGTGTTAACGCCCACTGTTATGATTGGCTAACGTCAGTGCCTATGTATCAATTATTGACGCCTCCAGCCAGAACAATATGCAAGTAAACTAAGTAAAAACACTGTGATTATTCATAATGAATGAAATTGCGCTTTAAAAAGTAGTTTAAAGTTTAAAATAGATTAGCCTACTTACAGTTTGCGTCGTCGTTGTTCCCAGAATAGTCGGCACGGACTTATCTTTGAGCAACAGTTTTCTGGCAAAGAAAGCATCATATTGAGATTTGTTCTCAAAACAGTCATCCTTAAAATGTACAGAACAAACGCTTAAGTTAACACTGCCGTGACTGGAACGTCTGCAAAAAATAAACTGCATCCATTTTTCCCTGACGTCTGGATCTTTCGGCAGCTTATTCAGAGGTTTTGTTTGACCACAGCCAGGAACAGCACATCTGTGTGGCATCGTAATTTTCCTGTGCACAAGTAGTCTCTGTCAGAGCTCGCTGTCCATCGACTGAACACTTGTGAGGCGCACGGCGATACTGAAATGAGCGTAGCTCTCTTTGCGCTTAAAGCGTAGTTATCTTGTGCTGGAGGCGGTCATATGCAAACGCTGTTACGTCACTTCTAACCGACACGTCACTTCTAACCATGAATCCAGAACGAGCTGTATTTTGAGCTTGATTAAATAAATGATTCGTTTAGAATGGGGAGGACGTCTTAAAATATTAAACTTGCAGGACGTTTTAATGATACAAAGACCTCTTATATACCAAAAGATCAAGGCAAATTTGGTTTCTCATGTCATGACCCCTTTAAATTACGCATAGCCTATAGTGAAGACTAAACGTAATGTCCACACATGTAGATGTGGGGTCTCAGGAGGTTAATATTAAGTCTTTGACTGTGTTTTTGGAACGCTTAATTTTGCATTTCCGTTTGGTGACTCTAGTGGCTCTGAAATTTCATAGTTCACCTGTAAGGAAGAGGTACAGTAACTGTGCTGTATATCATTTTATATTATGTCCTTTACAGTTTATTTTATAATAGACCATTGTTATAATACAGTGTGACACCACTCAAAATTAAACATTTACAAATACTAAGGTGCAAAGGTTTCGAATACAAAACAAAATGAAAAACGCCTCTGTGGTAGTGTAAAAACATTGTACAACAAATAATAGTGTAATGCAAGGCCACACTGGAGATGCCATGATTGTGTAAAATACCTACATTTTCAACCCATTCTTAGGGCAACTGTGCCAAAAATACAGCCAAAAACAGCAGCATCTCCATAGAGGAACAGGACGTGTATGCCATTAACTCTTACAGCCACAGCAAAGCAGCATGGGAGTCTGGCATCCTTGCCAAGTAGTTCCTGTGAGCATCCCTCAGAGAGGTTGGTTTAACTGTTGTAGCTGTTTGATTCTAAATCATTCACAATGACTTACAGGTCTCCCATATGATGAGTGAAAATATGTCATTTGAATTCAAAAAATATTTGGACATTTAAGTTGCACTTAAACATTTATGGATTTGAATTCTATTGCAAATTATCACAACAGTTAGTATTTGTGCAAGTTGTAAGATATAAAGCAAAAACACACTTGATTTTTTACTGTATTTTGTTATCTAATGTAATGAAATGTGTGTGGTTCCAAACACTTTTTGGGGACAGTGTATTATAATTGTATGATAGGTTTTATAAATTAAGAAGGTCAGTCAGAAGGTTTAAAGGTGCACTCAGTAACTTTTGTCTTAGTGTCATCTTGGAGTTACACTGACACCTAGCGGCTTGGATGTGTTGTGGCAAAAACAATCATTAAACAAATATGCATCAAGAATAAGAGACATCAAGGTCCAAATTATATTTTAAAAGATAGTTTATTCTTTTAAAAGAGGTTTGTTCACAAAAATACTGCGACAGCTACCTCGCAGTAGGAACAAAAAACCCTAACTCACACAGAAAACACATGGCCTATTTATACCCCCGTCCTCAAAGTCCCCTCTTCCATAATTTTCCACTCAATCCCAGTAAAACCCGATCTAGCTAGTTTTTAGAAATACCAATGGTTCTTCTAAGCCCTCTGGGTTTACGATCTTTACATCTGTGAGGTCAACAAAAGGCCATATAAATGCTATCTTGTCCTGAAGACAGTGGTCCTTTGTTGAGCTTCACTGAGTTTCACACCCGTGAAACTCAACAAAAGGCTTTATTTATGGCTAAATAATCACTCTGTCTTTCCCATACTCATATTGAGGAGTTCAAAAGACTTTTTTCCCTTGACCATCTGTTTTACTGTGTGTGTGTGTGTGTGTGTCTCTGTGCCTGCCAGGTGAAAAAGAAAATACTTAGAGGAGAGAAATTGAATCGAAAGAAAATCCACATAATGCCTTAAAGAAAGTAAAATATAAATTTTCCACAACAGATGCAGCACAATTTAAAATCAATAGTTTTCAGTTTCAGTTGCCATTGTAGAAATTCAGTATTCACAGTCAGCCATGATTACTTTAATCAATGATTGAAAGTGTCATATAACTGGATGGTTACTGAGATTAAGGGAGTAGTATTTAGCTGGTCATGTGACTCTAACAAGGCAGCCCCCATGTGCGGACCCTCTCCATGTCTTCATTTTAAAACTTCAAAGTCCCCAAACTATGAAGACTGTGTTCCAGAAAGAGAACGGTACTTTACTTATCTGATTAATACTCTAACTCAGAAATAATTTTAAAGGTCCAAAGATGATTTGACCAACTAATGGGTCCATGTGTTTGTAGGCACTGTGACGGCCGGTAACGCTAGCACCCTGAACGATGGTGCGGCTGCACTCTTGCTAATGTCAGCGGATGCTGCAAAGAGGCTAAACATAACACCACTCGCAAGGATCGCTGGTGAGGCATTTCAGACCATTTTCAACAATTATATGGCATAAGCATTTGATTTGAACAGGTACTAAGATGGTAGTGCTGTCAAACACATTTACATTAACAACGACAGATTGTATTTATGATAGTAGCTTTAGTTGTTAGCTTAAGTTACATCAAGTACATCTTCCAGAAGTTTTACCTGAAGCTCCAGTGGTTTAATCTATGTCTTTAGAAGGATTTGTTTTGACATTAAATATTTTCATGAGATTCATGCTGATAGCATTTTGTCAAGCTTCCCTGCTGGAAACAATAGCTGGTAGTAAGTTGGTTGTAACACTGCTCAATATGGCTGTATCATTCACAGTGTGAAGGTATTGTCCTGCGTTTAAAGCAAGCCATACTGGGTCTATTTGTTCAGAAAAGCTTGTTTGTTGGCTTTTTTCACACCTCTAAACCACCATATTAATCTCGATTCCCAGCTTTTGCTGATGCCGCTGTTGCCCCCATTGACTTCCCCATCACTCCAGCCTTTGCCGTCCCCAAGGTGAGCTGAAATTTGTGTGTTTATTGCTAAGCTAAAGCGCTTCTGAAGTCGTTCACTGCATTAATGTCTGTTTTGCGCAGGTTCTGAAGTCAGCAGGTGTGCAGAAAGAAGACATTGCCATGTGGGAGATCAATGAAGCCTTTAGTGTTGTGGTTCTGGCCAACATCAAGATGTTAGACGTCGACCCCATCAAAGTCAATATCAATGGTAGAGCAGTTTTCCTCGGACATCCAATTGGGTAATAAGCAACATTGTTCTAATGCATCACTGTAGATTACATAGACAAGCTATAACTACATTTGCTCTTTAATTAATTTGCTGATGACGTGATTTTCTAGAATGTCAGGTGCGAGAATCGTAGGACATATGGTGCACAATCTGAAATCGGAGCAGTACGGACTTGCTGGAATCTGCAACGGAGGAGGTGGCGCCTCCTCTATTCTGATCCAGAAACATTAGGACTGTAAATCTCATAAGGTTAACAGAATGTATGATGGGATTTTTAGACTACACCAGAGTCTCCATATCTCCATGCCTAGAGCCGAACTGTGAGCTGTCGATCTCTCCGGACAAGGTTACTCCTGTTTTTCACTAAAAACTAAATTGTTAAAACTCACACAGTGATCACTGAAACTGTATTCAAATAGAAGTATTTATTCTGAAATGTCATAGCTTGCATTTCTCTTTATTTGATGTCTTTCTCAAAATATAGTTTTTATTGAAAAGGTATTAAATTGTTACATTCTGTAACTGCAATAAAATAGATTGTTTTTGTTTTTTTGTGTTGCTGTTGAATGTGATTATTATTCTAAAAACAAAGCTTCTGGGTCTCTGAAGTTGAGATGCTCAAAATAAGACACAATGCAGTTCTTCTGAACGAACACCAGATGGCGTTTGTCCTATAATATATTGTGTGGCCATAGACCTTATTTGCTGTGAGGGATAGACAGTGGTGGAAAGAGTACTGATTTCTTTTTACTTAAGTAAAAGTACTGCTACTGAAGAAATAATTCACTTGAGTACAAGAAGTACTGAGAAATATGACTCAAATAAGAGTAAATGAGTAGTTTGCAGAAAAACTGCTCAAGTAATTACGATACAAGTTACTTTATGAAAATTATATATAGTAAATACACTTCCATTTTTGACATTGACATTTTTGGTCTTACTTTCACCAAGGATGTAGACATATACTGCGTCACCTATTCCTTACAAAAGCATTCTAAAGTGCGTATTTGGTACTCAAGAACATTTTCTTATTATTAGAACAATTGTAAATGGTTGCGCTACCATGCGAAATTCACAATGGAGTTTTTTCCCCATTTGCTGAGGTATTGAGTTCATACAAGTTGCTTTACACTTGCAAGTCAAATTCTGGTTTTAAAAATGTGCAAAAAGAAACACTTTTCTTCTGAATTTCTATTTTATCCTAAAGTCTATTGTTTTAGAGAGATGAAGGCTATTACATTCATTATTGTTTTGAAAAAATAATCTCTAGCCAGGACAGAGAGGGAAGTGGACGGCCCAGATGCACATCAAAAAGTCAAGTCAATCACAGTCTCTAATTTGAGAAACAGACTCCTCACAGGTCCTAAACTAGCAACTTATTAATGACAAAGGCCTGCATTGCTGCAAGAGTATTCTTGGACAAACAGAACATTTTAAGAACACAACATAGAATTAGCCATTTGTAACATTCAAAATATCTCTAAATCGTCTCTAAACGACATAACGTGCTTTGTGACTGAAACACATTCCTATTGCAGGTTTATTCTCATTCATGTATGTCCAAGTATTTTGGCTATTAAGTTAACATACTGAACAAAACTAATATAATGCAATATCATATAGAGGAAACTTATCCTCTACAATATTGCAGCAATTATCCAGATATGGAATGAGATTATTAAGCAAACTGCTATCAACTCCTACATGCCAACTGAATAAAATAAGGCAAAAATAAACATTTCTCACAGTGTTTAGTGAGAAATATGATTGATTCAAAAAATAAAAGTGGTTGTTCTGTTCATGTATTGTTGTATTACAGTTGCAATAATAAAGTCTTAATTAACATTACAATTATTTAACATATTGAGATATTATTAAGTAAATTCAAGCATTTGGTTACATTATGTTTTGTGATTTCTCATTCCTTCTTTACATAACATCCATCCCTTGAGCTCATTTGGCCTCTATTGTGTGAGTCTTTTCAGACAGATAAAAAGCAGCACAGGGGAGGGAAGTACAGTTCAGCTCCGTGAGCGAGAGGGTTACATACTAGGATAGTTTACTTTAAACAAGAGGGGCGACGGGATACAGCATTTAATGCAGGAGTGCAGTTCCGAACTTATGCGGAATGATAGAAGCCAATAGCCTGTCTGTGAACATAATGTTCAGTGAAAAGTAAAAAGAAGATCGCAATGTATGTTATTGTAACTATAAAATAAACCACCGTGAATAAGGTGAATCTTCAAATATAATAAGGTTTTTTAACTTGTGTTTAAAATAAGGTCTGTGGTATACATTACTTGACAATATGTGGACATTTTGGTCTACATAAATTACTCATTCATGCCTCAAAAAAAAAAAAGAAAAAAAAAAGGTATAATTAAATATGGCTTCAAAATTCACATTTGAGGTATGAGTGTGCAATTTATGTTGAGGAACAAAAGTCCACGTATTGTCAAGTAATGTTTACCATGGACCTTATTTTACACATAAGTTAAAAAACACAGCCCCTTTGTACCCTTTTAATGAAGTGAAATCAGCACGTTTACATGCACATTCTCACCGATAATGATTAATCATGTATTCTCCTTAAACAATGTTTTTTTAATGGGATATCTTCATAAATGGTATAAAATAAAATCTAATTATCACTGGTAGATATTTTGCCCATTACCCTAGAAATAGAGGGGTTTTAGAAATAGACACTAATTCGGATGGATTCACAACGCTGCAGACAGTTGGTCTGAACTGTGTGTGATGACACTTATTTGAAGAGAATCACCAGGCAGTTTCCAAGTTCTTTCAATGAGTTTACTGAAATTCACTTCGTTGGGCATACATGTGGTTCTGGAACAAATTAACACAGTAAATAAACTTAGTACACATTCTTATTCACAACATAAATACCCAATTGAATATATAACAATACCTTTTATGTCTACATTGACTACCACAACAAAAGGTGATAATAATAAAGTAGGTAAATTACACTGTTGGATGGTTATTCTTCATATGCCCACAGGGTGGCGCCTCTGAACCGTAAATAGAGTCCATCTAAACATCAGTAGACGTGAACGTTGTGCAACTATTACGAAAATCTTCAACACAACACCTTGAATGGCATGTAATCATCATTAAAGAGTAGTGTGCAATACAGATTCAAACATACAGCGAAGCACAGTCCTCAGACACTCATACCATTCTAGATTGAATATTAATGAAGGTAGAATGTCGCTAGTTTAATACTATGATGCATCAGATCAAACAACTGATTAAGAACAGAAAGTCCACTTGCACTTACTTCATATGCACGCACACCATATCCCCAGGGAAAACTCAAAAGTACTGCCAAAGAACGTGCGAAGAGTGAAGTTAGCGAACCGTTCACTCTAACTTGCTATATTGCTCAACGCTCACGTTGTTTTCACTTCAGGCACGTGAGGCTGCAGTAACATCAAGCAATCTGATTGGTCAGAATTCTCCATCACTTCTGAGAATACCTGGGCCTTTTGAACAACACTGATTTCGTCTTGCATGCAAATGCTTTTACAGGTGTTTTTGTTTATCCAGCGCGTGCAAGTGTTGTGCGCATGACTGTTCGCCAAATGTAGGGAACACTAACAGAGATCGTTAAAGGAATAATTAACAAAAATAAAAATGCTGGCATAATTTAGTTAGCCTCATGTTTCTCCTGTGGAATACATTTACATTTACATTTATTCATTTGGCAGACGCTTTTATCCAAAGCGACTTACACTGCACTTATTACAGGGACAAAAAAGCCTTAAATCCCCCGTCCCCATTAATGTTCACTGTAGGTTAAGGAAGGATGCAGGATGTCTTTTTGTGTTCCACAGAAGTTAGAATGTCATATTTGGAACAACAAAAAATGGTTCATCCATTGCACCAACTTTAACTGTGTAACAAGCAAAAGATGTGTTTACTATTCTCTGGACTGAAAGCTGGATTTCTGCAAAAGAAGGGGAACATTCATTTTTTCTAGTTATCCTGACTGAGCAAGTTCTTTTCAGGATCACTATAAATAATCCACCAGTTGCACACCTAAAAAATGTCTCCTCTATTAATGTGCCCAACGTCACACTTATCCTGACAAACAATGTTTAGCTTCTAATTTTCAGTTTCTTCATTATTCATATAATTAAAAAGTTATTGTGTTGCTACATCTCCGTGTTGATCAGCAATTCAAATATTAACAAAACATTGTAAGAGCACTTGCAAAGTCATGGATTACAAAGTATCGCCCCCAATGACTCAGTTACAGAGTAACAGCAGGGCTTTTAATAAAAACAGGGCCTAAGTCACGTGCAGGTGTCAATGGTTTTATAGCTTTCGAGTGAATCCTGGAAATACGTCAAATTATTTCCTGCATTTTGTGGCGGGCATTGTTCTAGTGGTTGAAAAATACTGAGGAAACCTTTTATGCATGTCTATTCTTTCATTGCATTTGTTGATGTTTGTTGTCTGTGCATATGCTTGTTTGTCCATGTTTTGCATCTGTAAAATAAATGGTCGTATTTCCATGTCATATTTGATTGGTTCTGAAGCTTTAGCTAAAAACAGTGAGAGAGTTAAACTGTGTAAACCGTTTACACTGTGTAAAATAACTATGTTTGTTTAACTCTCTATCTCTCTCTGATACACAAGATGAAAAGTTCTGCAAAGGTCATATCTATTGACACAAATGGGAAAGAGTGTTTGGTGTGTTATTTGGTTTTGACTTCAGCTAGAATTTATAATAAGATGGCCCCAAAAAGTATTTGGACACTGAATATAAAGTTAAGCTCAATCGACAGCATCTGTGGCATAGTGTTGATTACCACAAAAATTAACTTGTCCCTATTTTTCTTTAAATAAAAAAGCTAAAATCGAGGTTACAGTGAAGCACTTATAATAGAAGCAAATGAGGACACTGTTTTGGTTTAAAGGCAGAAATGTGAAGTGCATAATTTTATTCATTTAACATTCATTTTTTCTGTTAAAACTTGTGTTTATTTGAGCTGTAAAGTAATTTTTGCTGTAATGTTAGGGTTAATGTTACATTGTCATGACAACAAAGTTATAAAATTGAATATAACTGTACACACTTTATCTGTAGCGAACACACCCACACAAGATGAGACAGTCACAATGTTGGATGAAAACTGCTTTATTAATAAAAGGCAGTCCAGACAAAAGTACAAACAAGGGGCAAATCCAATGAAGAGTAGTCGTGGGAAGCGTAGGGTCAAAAGCCGGGGAATCAAAGATATAACAAGGGGGAAGATCCAATGAGGGAGGTGAACGATAGCGGGGAAAACAGTTAACAAGTAGGGCGATGAACTAGACGAGACTAGCGGGAACAAAGACAGGGAAACGAGAGGAAAAGGGAGTTGGCAAGCTAAGAGGTAATCAAACAGAGGGGTGGTCAAAACTAGACGAGACTAGCAGGGCAACGATACGGGGAACTAAATACAATAACCAACGGGATTCAAACGGAGGGATAGTGTATTTATAGGGGCGAGTGCAGGTGTAGACAATGACAGGTGACGAGACGAGTGCAGGTGTAACTAATGTGTGGGGACAAGAAGCGCGTGAGTGCAGGTGTAAACAATGTGTGAAGATTGGAAGCGCGTGAGTGCAAGTGGTCATAATGTTCAGGCTGATTGAGGCGAAGTTCGCCAGAGGGAGGAGATATTTTACTGAACAAGAGAGCCCGGGAAGCATAGTGGGCGTGAGGGCTCGAGCGAGCAATGCGAGCGTCCGAACTCGAAGGGGGCGGAACGAGCGAGTAAGCACAAGGGAGTGCGCGTGTGTGAGAAGGGAGATAGTGTGCGTGTGTGAGGAAGCGGAGATGGGGCAGAGGAATGGGGTTCGTGACAGTACTCCCCCCTCTGAATAGGACGGCTCCTGACGGCCGCGCTCGGCTGCGAGGAGCGCAAGGGGACAGAACGAGCGTGTGAGCTCGAGGGGACAGAACGAGCGTGTGAGCTCGAGGGGACAGAACGAGCGTGTGAGCTCGCGGGGAACAGAACGAGAGTGTGAGCTCGCGGGGAACAGAACGAGAGTGTGAGCTCGCGGGGAACAGAACGAGAGTGTGAGCTCGCGGGGAACAGAACGAGCGTGTGAGCTCGCGGGGGGCAGAAGGCACAAAAGGGAAATGAAACAGTCCATGGGGGTCAATGGGCAGTTCAAGACAAGGTCAGGGGGAACATAGTGGACAGGCGGGTGGTCGGGAGGTCTAGGGGGCAGCCATAGGGCAGAGACTGGGTCAGGAGGTCTGGAAGGCGACTGGAGGACAGGGACTGGGTCTGGGGGTCTGGAAGGTGACCACCGGACAGGAATAGGGTCCGGAGGCCAGGGAAGAGGCCACAGGACAGGTAGAGGGTCAGGAAGTCCGGGCTGAGCCGTGAAAGGCGGAGCCATCAGAGGTGGCACCGTAGGTGGCTCTGGAGGTGGGGTCCTGGAAGGCTCCGGAGGTGGAGCCGACGGAGGCTTTAGGGGCGAAGGCCTGGAAGGCTCTGGAAGTGGAGCCGACGGAGGCTTTAGGGGCGAAGGCCTGGAAGGCTCTGGAGGTGGAGCCGAAGGAGGCTTTAGGGGCGAAGGCCTGGAAGGCTCTGGAGGTGGAGCCGAAGGAGGCTTTAGGGGCGAAGGCCTGGAAGGCTCTGGAGGTGGAGCCAAGGGGGGCTTTAGGGGCGAAGGCCTGGAAGGCTCAGGAAGTGGAGCCCATGGAAGTGGCGCCAGTAGGAGGCTCCAGAGGTGAAGCCCTGGAAGGCTCTGGAGGCAGAGCCGAGGGAGGTGACGCCGTGGGAGGTGGCGCCGTAGAAGGCTCCATGAGTGAAGCCCTGGTAGGCTCTGGAGGCAGAGCCGAGGGAGGTGACGCCGTGGGAGGTGGCGCCGTAGAAGGCTCCAGGAGTGAAGCCCTGGTAGGCTCTGGAGGCAGAGCCGGGGGAGGTGACGCCGTGGGAGGTGGCGCCGTAGAAGGCTCGGGAGGCGAATCTCTAGAAGGCTCTGGAGTCTTAGGGAGCAGAGCCGTAGGAGGCTCGGGTGGCGGAGCCGTGGAAGGCTCGAGAGGCGGAGCCCTAGGAAGCTCTGGAGTCTTTGGGAGCAGAGCCATGAGAGGCTCGGGAGGTGGAGCCGTAGGAGGCTCTGGAGGGGGAGCCGTAGGAGGCTCGGGAGGCAGAGCCATAGGAGCCTCTAGTGGCCGAGCCCTGGGAGGCTCGGGAGGTGGAGCCGTAGGAGGCTCTGGAGGGGAGCCGTAGGAGGCTCGGGAGGCAGAGCCATAGGAGGCTCGGGAGGCAGAGCCATAGGAGGCTCGGGAGGCAGAGCCCTGGGAGGCTCGAGAGGCTTGAGGGGGGGAGCCTTGAAAGACTCGAGGGGCGAAGCCGTGAGAGGCTTGAGGGGTGGAGCCATGAAAGACTCGAGAGGGGGAGCCCTGAGAGGCTTGAGAGGGGGAGGAGCCCTGAGAGACTCGAGGGGCGAAGCCGTGAGAGGCTTGAGGGGTGGAGCCATGAAAGACTCGAGAGGGGACGCCCTGAGAGGCGGAGGAGCCCTGAGAGACTCGAGAGGCGAAGCCGTGAGAGGCTTGAGGGGTGGAGCCATGAAAGACTCGAGGGATGGAGCCTTGAGAGACTCGAGAGGCGAAGCCGTGAGAGGCTTGAGGGGTGGAGCCATGAAAGACTCGAGGGATGGAGCCTTGAGAGACTCGAGAGGCGAGCCGTGAGAGGCTTGAGGGGTGGAGCCATGAAAGACTCGAGGGATGGAGCCTTGAGAGACTCGAGAGGCGAGCCGTGAGAGGCTTGAGGGGTGGAGCCATGAAAGACTCGAGGGATGGAGCCTTGAGAGACTCGAGAGGCGGCCGTGAGAGGCTTGAGGGGTGGAGCCATGAAAGACTCGAGGGATGGAGCCCTGAGAGACTCGAGAGGCGAAGCCGTGAGAGGCTTGAGGGGTGGAGCCATGAAAGACTCGAGGGATGGAGCCCTGAGAGACTCGAGAGGCGAAGCCGTGAGAGGCTTGAGGGGTGGAGCCATGAAAGACTCGAGGGATGGAGCCCTGAGGGACTCGAGAGGCGAAGCCGTGAGAGGCTTGAGGGGTGGAGCCCTGGGAGGCTCGTGAGGAGGAGCCCTAGGAGGCTCGTGAGGGGCCCTTGGAGACTCGTGAGGCGGAGCCCGGGAGGGCTCAGAGGGGCGAGCAGAACCCGGCAGAGCCGTGGGAGACTCTGAGGGCGGAGCAGAACCCGGCAGAGCCGTGGGAGACCCTGAGGGTGGAGCAGAGGTCTGCAGAGCCGTGGGAGACTCTGCGGGACCCTCTGCGGTCTTGAGCACAAGACGAGACTGGGGAGAAGGGGCCCTCTTCCTTCTCTTACGTCTTCGGCCAACAGGGGACGTGGCCATGGGGACGGTCGAGGCTACAGGCCCTGGCTCGCTGACCGTGGCAGACATGGGCGCTGGCTCGTTGGCCGTGGCGGGCATGGGCGCTGGCTCGTTGGCCGTGGCGGGCATGGGCGCTGGCTCGTTGGCCGTGGCGGGCATGGGCGCTGGCTCGCTGGCCGTGCCAGGCTTCGAGGCTGGGGCCGTGACAGGCCTCGTGACTGGGGCCGTGTCAGGCTTAGGGACTGGGGCCGTGTCAGGCTTAGGGACGGGGGCCGTGACAGGCTTCGAGACGGGGGCCGTGACAGGCTTCGAGACGGGGGCCGTGACAGGCTTCGAGACGGGGGCCGTGACAGGCTTCGAGACGGGGGCCGTGGTGTGGAGCGCTGGTTCAGTGTCTGCCTCCCCCACAGTGAACGAGGAACCAGAGTACAGTAGGGCGAGGTCAATAAACTGAGCCAGGTTAAGGGGGCAGCGACCACCAGGCATTAATGATGAGGTTGGCTCATTCAGACCACATTGAAAAATGGTCTTCAGAGCCACCTCATTAAAATTCACCTGGTACGCTAGGACACAAAAATCCATAATATAAGCCTCCACGGTTTGGCTCCCTGACGCAAACCCACGAGTTGGGCCGCTGGGTCCATAATGCCGAGGGCGGGGTTATGGGTTACACAACCGCTGCCTCGCATAAAAACCCCTTGGTCAGCGTCTGAAGAGCCGTAAAACCTCTCCGGGGGTGGAGAGCTTACGGCGCTCAAAAACGCATGGGAAGCATAAACGGGCTCAGGGGCAGACACAGGTGACGCAGGGTGACAAAAATCAAAAATCGCACGTACCTGCTGGCCCTGGGCTGTGAGCGCGCGATCATGCTTCCACACCGTAGCTCCTCGCGCTGAATGTGACGTGTTCCTCCGCTCTATTGAGCCGCGCGAATCCTTAGCGCGGGGCATTGTGACTGTCAACGGTGAGGTTGGTTATTCTGTAGCGAACACACCCACACAAGATGAGACAGTCACAATGTTGGATGAAAACTGCTTTATTAATAAAAGGCAGTCCAGACAAAAGTACAAACAAGGGGCAAATCCAATGAAGAGTAGTCGTGGGAAGCGTAGGGTCAAAAGCCGGGAATCAAAGATATAACAAGGGGAAGATCCAATGAGGGAGGTGAACGATAGCGGGGAAAACAGTTAACAAGTAGGGCGATGAACTAGACGAGACTAGCGGGAACAAAGACAGGGAAACGAGAGGAAAAGGGAGTTGGCAAGCTAAGAGGTAATCAAACAGAGGGGTGGTCAAAACTAGACGAGACTAGCAGGGCAACGATACGGGGAACTAAATACAATAACCAACGGGATTCAAACGGAGGGATAGTGTATTTATAGGGGCGAGTGCAGGTGTAGACAATGACAGGTGACGAGACGAGTGCAGGTGTAACTAATGTGTGGGGACAAGAAGCGCGTGAGTGCAGGTGTAAACAATGTGTGAAGATTGGAAGCGCGTGAGTGCAAGTGGTCATAATGTTCAGGCTGATTGAGGCGAGTTCGCCAGAGGGAGGAGATATTTTACGAACAAGAGAGCCCGGGGAAGCATAGTGGGCGTGAGGGCTCGAGCGAGCAATGCGAGCGTCCGAACTCGAAGGGGGCGGAACGAGCGAGTAAGCACAAGGGAGTGCGCGTGTGTGAGAAGGGAGATAGTGTGCGTGTGTGAGGAAGCGGAGATGGGGCAGAGGAATGGGGTTCGTGACATTATCTCACTAAAATCATGTTAACACGCATATTATTTGTCTTGTGGCTATACTTTTGAAAAGTTGTTTACAGTTTGGCTCCATTCAATTCCACTGTAAATGCCTCACTTTTAACCAAGACATTTCCTTTTTTTTTGTTCTTATTTTTATATATATATATATATATATATATATATATATATATATATATATATATATATATATATATATATATATAAAATAAGGGACAAGTTGAAATATTTTATTTGTGGTGATCAACATAATTGTTTTGTACTTTTTTGGGCCCACTTGATTTTAGGAACAGGAAAGATTTTCAAATGCAAGCACAGAGAACAATGCTTACTTATATAACAAACACAAAATTATCATATCACTGCCTTATATACAAAACCGTCTCGTGAAACAAATCGGGCAAGGGGAAAGTGTCTTTTCTTTTTTTAAGAAGAAGGAAGTTTAGCTGATTTCCATTTTCTCCTATTTCTGTTTATGTCACACCTCGTTTGGTTGGGAAATTTCAATGCAAAATGTGACATTTACATTTATGCATTTGGCAGATGCTTTTATCCAAAGCGACTTACAGTGCACTTATTACAGGGACAATCCCCCCCAGAGCAACCTGGAGTTAAGTGCCTTGCTCAAGGACACAATGGTGGTGGCTGTGGGGATCAAACCAGTGACCTTCTGATTATCAGTTATGTGCTTTAGCCCACTACACCACCACCACTCCCTATCTATATAATCTGTAAGAGAACATGGTACTATGGTACATTGGAATGCCCAGTGCAGATCACCAAGTGATATTATAGATTTGCATATTTACATTTACCTATTATTATTATTATTATTATTATTATTATTATTATTATTATTATTGTACTAATCCTGACAGGGTAGTTAATATAGGTCTACAGCTGTGCTTCAAAAACAACACAATATCTAAACAAGAATACAGCAAACCCGACACATTGAGAAAACATTTTAAAGATAAATAAATATATACATAAAAATACAATAATAATGATAAGAAACTTGATATCACCCATTACATGACTGGGAATTTTCAGCAAGTTTAACCAGCAAAGGCGTGGCATGGGCTGCTCATTAAAGAGAGCAGACAGAGAGGCAGACACTCCGTTAACATTCAAATAGGAGAGGAGTTCTGGGAGGTAAGTTTGGAAAATAAATATATAATATACAATATGTCTGGTAATATATATTATATATGTCTATGTATGTATATATATTTTAGTATTTAGTTTTAAGCTATTTTAATTATGGGGACACAAGAAATGTCCTCATAAACCACATTTATAGCATAATACCCTTGTAATTACCAGTTTGTAACCTAAAAAAAGTCCTCCACTCTGTGTGTGTGTGCATATGTGGGTGGTTTAATATAGAAACTAGTCTAATAATGTTTATTTTACTGTATGTTCAGTCTACAGAACCTCTTGGATTGAGTTTTACAACCCTAACAAGAAACAAAGGGCAGAAGATGAATAACAAGACGGTAATAATGGATCCAGTTGTTTTCTGATCCTTCCATCTTTCTGACCTTGTTTATATATATACCTAAGTTAATATATGTTAACATTGTATAACATTAATTAATGTAATAGTTAACATGTAGTAACTTTGAAGAATGCTTTTACAGAATTGATTAATCTTGGCTAATGTTAATTTTAACAAATAGTAGCACATTTATGTAGCAAATGTTATGTATATTATGTGAACATTAGTTCAAAATTATTAGTATACTTAACAATAACTTTGTATTTGTTAATGGAATAGTTCAAATGAGCTAACAATGAACAATACATATACAGCATTTATTAATCATATTTAATGTTTCTTTCTACATATAGGTGTACATTTATAAAAAGTTTTACATGCTAACATTAGTTAATGCATTATGAACAGGAATAAAAAATAAAGAATTGTATTTTGATAAATGAACATTAACAAATATTAATAAATGCTTCAACTAATGTTAATGTATCTATGCTACAATGTTAATAGTGTGAATAGAAACTAGTGTTACTGTTTATCCTTGTCTGACATCATTTTATCTATCAGTCACCAATGAAATTTATTTGTGTTGATTTTATAAGCTGTTTGTTGGGTAATGTCAGTTGATCACACTGCGAGACTATTTTCTCAGAAATGCAACATATATTTATCAAGCATTAACCAACTTGAAAATGACAAATGGAACACTTCATGAATGATTCATCGGCCAGGTCATTTGAACTTTATATACAGAACAAAGTCAGTTAGATCTGGCCATCAGAAAACAATACACTTTAAATAACTAAGATAACATTCAAATGTCTTATCAGTGTTTGACCAAGTGACATTGTTTAATGAGTTTCTGTTTTGTTTGAGGCAATAGTATATGCTGAATGAGCTACAGGGAACTTTATAGTCATGGCAAAGACAAATATGCTTAAAGTCAAAATGTTCACAATACACATTCCCCAGTTTTATTGTGCACAATTCATCAACGCACATTTTTATAAAGAAAAAAGAAAAGAAAACACTTTTATAATCTTTCAGAAAAATGTACAGTAAAAACTCATTGTGCCTCTTAAATTACTTTTTGGATGATGTCACCAAGACCACACAGGCAATTAGTTAATGTTAATCAATAGCCAAACAGTTATTTAAGCATTGCTTTACGCTACTACTGTGGGTAATGCAGTCTTTCTAAAATAATGAATGCAATATTTTAAAGTTGGTTAACATTCATGTAATAAAGATTAAAACAATAATAGCAATGGTTTTGGCTTGACAAAGTCTTGTATGATTAACCGTGTTTGAACTGAGTGTTTGAAAACATACTCCATAACGACTCGGTTACTAACGTAACCTCGGTTCCCTGAGAGGAGGGAACGAGTATTGCGTAAGTAGCTTACGCTATGGGAAAACTCCGTTGCTCGAGAAATATTGAAGTCTTTATGTAAAACGGCAGCAGACAGCGGACAGCAATGAGAGAGGCAGCTCGGTCATTGGCTGTGCTGCGGCAACTTGCTCGAACCAATGGCGGGGCGACTCTGAACGCGCGACCAATGGGCGCGCGCTTTGCGCTCGCGCGCTCAGAGCCCGCCAAGATGGGCGCGGCTAGGGCTATATATTAGGCGCCCCGTCATGAGAGTTCTTTAGGTTCAATCGACTGAAGCGAACTGACCAAGCACAAGCACAGCAGCTTACGCAATACTCGTTCCCTCCTCTCGGGGAACCGAGGTTACGTTACCGAGTCGTTCCCTCTCGAGAGGTCTCTCCTATTGCGTAAGTAGCTTACGCTATGGGAACACCATGCAAAACGCTGTGCGTGCTGACTTCGCTCTATAAAGCCAGAGGCAGATGCCTGAGCCTTAAAGCAAAGTGATTATTCAAGGAGCCGGCCAACGGCGAGCTATATAATGGGATAATACAGAGCGCCTTTGCCCCAAGGTGGCCCATGGTGGGGTGCTCATTGTAAAAACATAAGCACATATCTTATGTACTGATTTTTTTTAGTTACTGATATGCATAAAAAACCCTCTAAGTCAGTCAGAGACGGACCTTATAAGGGAGGAGATAATGCTCAGCAAATACATACTCCAGTTCAAACTACAGTCAGGCTGATAGAATGTTGGAATGCCATGAGGGGACCTGTAGGTTATAAAACCTGATAAATGTCGAAGGCGAGGCCCAGCCTGCCGCCGCACAAATATCTTCAATGGGTATCCCACACGACCACGCCCACGAGGAGGCCATGCTCCTCGTAGAGTGAGCTCTGACGCCTAAGGGGCATTGAAGGCCCTTGGCTTCATAAGCCAGCGCTATAGCATCCACTATCCAGAGCGATATTCTTTGCTTTGAAACTGCGAGACCTTTAGTGCGGCCGCCAAAGCATATGAATAATTGTTCCATCTGTCTGAACGGGGCAGAACGTTCCAAATATACTCTGAGCGCCCTGACCGGGCAGAGTAAATTAGCGTCGCTTTCGTTTGCTGGAGACGATAGCGCTGCCAGAGATATAACCTGTATTCTGAAGGGTGTGGAGAGCACTTTAGGAATATACCCGTGCTTTGGCCTAAGGACAACTCTGCAGTCGTTAGGTCCAAATTCCAGGCAAGCAGCGCTTGATGACAGCGCGTGCAGGTCGCCCACTCTCTTGACTGAGGCGAGCGCCAGCAAGAGCGCAGTTTTGAGCGAGAGCTGTTTAAGGTTCGGAGAGGTTCAAACGGGGCACTCTTGAGTGCATCCAGGACCGTCGCCAGGTCCCAGATCGGCACCGAGGGGGGGCGAGGAGGGTTCATCCTCCTAGCGCCTCTTAGGAAACTAATGATTAGGTCGTTTTTCCCTAATGAGCGTCCCTTGTCAGGATTGTGTGACGCCGCTATGGCAGCCACATAGACTTTGAGCGTGGAGGGTGTGCGGCCCGCCTCCAGCAGCTCTTGCAAGAAGGCGAGTACACTTGGTATCTCGCACGATTTGGGGTTCAAGCTCTTGGTATCACACCAGTCACTGAACACTTTCCACTTTTGGGCATATAAGCGCCTCGTAGAGGGCGCTCGCGCCTCAGTGATGGTTCTCAACACTCCAATGGGGAGGTTCTCGGGAACCCGTTGAGGGGCCATGCATGAAGGGCCCACAGATCGGGGCGGGGATGAAGAATCATCCCATTGGCCTGCCTGAGGAGGTCCAGCCTCAACGGAATCGGCCATGGGGCAGATTGCATCATCTGCATCAGTTCTGGAAACCACGTCTGGTTCTTCCAGAGTGGGGCTACCAGGAGCACTGCACATTTCACTTCCCTGATCCGACTGATGACCTGAGGTAGCATCGCGATCGGGGGAAAAGCATACAAGGGGCGGTTCGGCCGGACTTGGGCGAGCGCGTCCGTGCTTTTTGAGAAGAAAAGAGGGCAGTGCGCATTGCATTTTCCCTGGAGGCGAAGAGGTCGACCTCTGCCTCGCCAAAGGTTTGCCATAACCACTGAGCCGTCAGGGGGTGGAGAGACCATTCCCCTGGGAGAACTTTGTCTCTGGACAGCATGTCCGCTCCCTGGTTCAGGACGCCTGGCACATACGCTGCTCTCAGCGAGCGCAGGTTGTGCTGTGACCATAAGATGAGCTCCCTGGCCATAGAGTGCAGGGAGCTCGACCTGAGTCCACCCTGGCGATTTATATACGATACTACCGTCATGTTGTCCGTTCGGACCAGGACGTGTTCGTTTTTCAGGTACGGAAGCAGGGCTCTGAGAGCCAAGGCAACCGCTTTCATTTCCAGACAGTTTATATGTAGGCACTTTTCCGGGTTTGACCAAAAGCCGGAGACAGGCCTGCCCTCGTAAAGGGCCCCCCATCCTATTTTGGAGGCATCTGTCGTGATCATTTTTCTCCGTGTGTTCACACCCAGACTCACGCCGGTTTGATACCAGTCGACGGCTTTCCAGGGCGTCAGGGCTTTTATACAGCCGTGATTCGCTCTGATTAAAAAGTGGCCTGAGCGCCACGCGTGAGTGGGGACACGGCTCTTGAGCCAGCGTTGGAGAGGACGCATGTGCAACAATCCTAGCTGGAGTACAGCTGATGCCGAGGCCATGAGACCGCGCATCCTTTGAAATCGTTTGACGGGGGCGTGCGCGCCCGCTCTGAATGATGTTGCAAGGCGCCGAATAGCGAGCGCGCGCTCTGATGAGAGGCGCGCCGTCATCTGCACTGAGTCTAGCACTATTCCCAGAAAAGAGATATTTTGGCTGGGGGATAGCATGCTCTTTGCAGAATTGATTCTCAGACCCAGGCATTCTAGATGGCTGATAATCCAAGATCTGTGCGTTGTTAACTGACTCTCTGATTGTGCTATGATTAGCCAATCGTCGAGGTAATTCAGTATTCGCACTCCCCGCTGTCTCAGGGGGGAAAGTGCTGTGTCCATACATTTCGTGAATGTACGGAGGGCCAATGATAGGCCGAATGGTAGTACTGTGTACTGGTATGACTGTCCCTCGAAAGCGAATCTCAGAAAAGGCCTGTGATGAGGCGCTATCGGGATGTGAAAGTAAGCGTCTTTCAAATCCACTGATAGGAACCAATCCCCGGGGCGAACTTGCATGAGGATATGTTTGGTCGTTAACATTCTGAACGAGCGAATCATTAAAGCTTTGTTCAGATGTCTGAGATCTAGGATGGGGCGGAGGCCACCGTCCTTTGTCGGGACGAGAAAATAGCGTCTGAAAAAACCCGCCTCGCTCATAGAGGGAGGGACAGTTTCTATAGCGCCCTTCTCTATCAGTTTGAGCACCTTGGTGCGTAGAACATGTGAAACATGTTTCCTCACTTTCGTCTCGACCACCGCTGAAAAGCGGGGTGGTCTGCGAGCGAATTGAAGCGAGTAACCGTGTTTTATTATGTTCAAAACCCATTTCGGTATGTCGGGGATTTTTTCCCAGGGTTTTGCTCGCACAGATATGGGCTGAATGCTGGCTGGGGGCGTGTCGCAGTGACGTATGGGTCGAATCGCCTTGTGCTAACACTGAGCTTACAGCTCTCAGAAGCGCGGACGCGCTGAGCAGCTTTGTTGAGTGCCGAGTGCAGGGGTGCGTGTGAGATTACAGGCACGCGTGCTATCTCCGTAATGCTCGCAGCATGAGCTGGAGAAATGTTTGAAACTGTATCGACAGTGTTTACGGGGGGGTGCATACATTGTAATAGGCACGCGCGCCACTTTCATAAAGCTTCCCGCTCTTAGCGGGGAGTTTCTTGGCTCGCGCGTCGCATCTGTGATGCTCGCGGCATGAGCCAGAGAACTGTTTGAAACTGTATGGGCAGCGCTTATGGGTGGGGGTGCATATACTGTAGTAGGCACGCGCGCCAATTTCATAAAGCCTCCCGCTCGCGGCGGGGGGTTTCTGGCCATGCATACAGTGTTTGTGTGTAGGGGTGCATGCATGACAGCAGGCACGCGTGCTACCTTTATAGTATTTCCCGCTTTTACTGGGAAAGTGTTTATAACTGTGGGAACAGTGCTTGTGTGTAGTGGTGCATACATGACAATAGGCACACGATCTACATTTATGGGGCGTCCAGCTGGAGCTGGGGAAGTATTCAGCACTGTTTGGACAGTATTGATATGTGGGAATGCGCACTTTAGTGTGGACACGTGACCCCTTAGTGACACAAGCAGAAAATGATTATTTTTGTGATTTTTGTGTGTCGCCGTGAAAACGGCGTTTGATTGCAGGTGAGCGAGTTCTGTGACTGGCCCATTGACTGCTGTACAGACATTTCCAGCCGCCTGTAAGGGGACTGGGTAATGTTTTACACGTTTTGGAGTGGTCCGGCTTTTGCGAGACACGCACTCTCTCTTTTTCTTCCTATGGCTAGGAAGACTTACGAGGCTCCGGGTTCAGCACGATCTTGGGCCGAGGTCCCCATCGCTCAGGCGGCTGCTTTCGGTTAGCGGAATGCGAGCGGCGTCGAGCGGCGTCGAGCGTCTGTTTCAGGTCTGTTTTTTGGCTGGGAGACTGGAGGCGCCGCTCTGGCTCGCTGCTGCTGCGGTCTCTGGCGGCTCTGTGACGAGCTGGAGCGCTTGGGCAGGAAGTGACGCATAGCCTGCAAATCCTTCCGAGCTTCAGTGAAGCGTTCCGCGAACTCTCTTACTGCCGGTCCGAACAGGCCGCTTGGAGTGATAGGCGCGTCGAGGAATGGCGCCTTATCTGCGTCCTTCATCTCCGTTAGCGTCAGCCACAGATGGCGCTCAAGGACAGTCCGGTTAGCCATGGCCCGGCCGATGGATTGGGCGGTGGCCTTTGTGGCTCGCAGGGCTACATCAGTGGCGCTGCGCAGGTCCTTGAAAGCCTCAGGTTCAGGTCCAGACTCATCCATGGTGCGGAGAAGTTTGGCCTGATAAACTTGCAGAACAGCCATGGAATGAAGCGCTGACGCAGCTTGGCCGGCGGCGGCGTATGCGCGACCGGCGAGAGCTGAGGTAGATCAGCAGGGCTTCGAGGGATGAGAAGCTTTAGCTTTCCATCCAGCGGTGGAGGGTGGGCACAGATGGTTGGCCACAGTCTCCTCGAGGGGCGGGGTTCCCTCGTAGCCTCTTTCTCTCATGGCGTCTACCGAGGAGAGCGAGGAAGAGAAAGAAGGCTTCAGGCGAGCAGAGTGCGGGGCTTTCCACGACTTTGTGAGTTCGTCGTGAACTTCGGGGAAGAAAGGGGAGGGTCTCTGTCGAGGGGGCCTGCCGGCGCCCCCTGTAGGAACCACTCGTCCAGCCGGCTGCGGGCGGGTTCTTCCGGAGAAGACCAGTCCAGCCCGAGGTCTTCCACGGCTTTAGATAGGATGCGGACGATCTCCGAGTCCATGCTGGTGCCCGTGCTCGTGTCCACTAATGTCGACGGCGCGGGGTCGAAGGCCGAGCCCGGCCAGTCGTCGGATGCAGCGTCAATGGAAAGGCTGTCATCCTTTTCACCGTCGTCCCCTGACGCGCCGAACGAGACGAGACCCACCGCTCTGTTGGAGGGGTGCTGGTCCACCTGCGTGAAATGGACTGGCGGCGGGGAGTTCTCGGGTAGTGGCTCTGGCGGCCTCTGTGAGTGGCGCTTTTTCTTGTGCGGCTCGAACAGAGGGGACGGCAGCACGGTGGTAGCAGGCTCGTTCGCGGCGAAGGCGGCGAAGTGAGCGCGCAGCTCGGTGAGGCCCAGGGAGTCACATTCGGGGCATCCGCCTCGAGTGAGAGCAGCTTCTGCGTGGTCGGGTCCCAGGCAGCGAGTGCAGATAATGTGACGGTCCCCGTCAGGAAGAAGGCCTCTGCACGAGGCGCAGGTGGAAGGCATTTGGAACAACGCCTCAAAATTGCTCTTTTACTAAAATACAAAAAGCGTCGCAGAGGCGAACACTTGCAAAGTAGCTTAGCAAAAGGATATCAGGGTGATGCGCGCCGGATGGCGTAGCAGAAGGCTTTGAAGGCGGCTGAAGGCGCCGGCGTCCTCGTAGCAGTCCTGCTGTAGGCTTGTCGACGGCGGGTGAAAAGACTCCAATAATCCGGAGGATCCAGCGAAGAGAAGGTCTTTGCTGAAGGAGATTAAATCTAAAGAACTCTCACGACGGGGCGCCTAATATATAGCCCTAGCCACGCCCATCTTGGCGGGCTCTGAGCGCGCGAGCGCGAAGCGAGCGCCCATTGGTCGCGCGTTCAGAGTCGCCCCCGCCATTGGTTCGAGCAAGTTGCCGCAGCACAGCCAATGACCGAGCTGCCTCGCTCATTGCTGTCTGCTGTGCAGCTGCAATGCGTTTTACATAAAGACTTCAATATTTCTCGAGAAACTGAGTTTTCCCATAGCGTAAGCTACTTACGCAATAGGAGAGACCTCTCGAGAGGGAACTGCATATTTTGGAAAACGACAACGTTAGAAAACTGAAAATGGAGGATTCAAACTTAAACGGATTAGTGTGGACGTTGCCTAAGTCTAAGGAATTTGGGGGATTTTGGAACATTTGCATTGTGAAAACTGTAAATTCTTATCAGTTAGAAAAGATAGAGCTCTCAGAACAGAATATTAGAACAGTCTGAAGGACTGTGCCAAGCTTGGTAGATGTAGCTTGAAAGCTCTAGGGTGAGTTACAGTCAGAAAATTTGGTCTTGGTTTAGGGAAAATCCAATCGGTAGAGTAAATGTTTGTTGGATTTGTCAAGCCAACATAATAACAATAGATTTGAAAAAAATAAGCATTTCTATTAAGATATGTAGAGGGACTCTGGAGAGGGAATTTGACGTCCTGGTCAAAAATTTTATGCCAGTTGTGTAAGAGAGTTATTCTATACAACTCCATTTATTATGGAATTGTCAATTTCCATAATCCTTAATTGCAAGTGGATATGGATAAAATCAAGTGCTGCCCTGCATTTGTTTCTCGTTGAATATCGAATTGAACTCAAAATTACTATACATCACATTGTAGCAGTAAAATGGGTTGCAAATGCTATGTCATGGTGACTTTAAAAGTATCTGAAAACAGACCAAACCCTGTATATTTCTTTCAGATCTATGACAATGTTGCTCATGTGAACTATGCGTTCCAACACAAGGAAGAGCAGCCTCTTCCATATGCACCTTCATCTGGGATGTACCCTGCTTTACCCCCGTACCCTGGTCAACAAAACCCATCGCCTCTATACTTGAATACCTCTCCCTCATATCCATCTGACAGATACTCACCTGCTCAGGGCCTACATCAGTATACACCTCAAACAGCACCTGTAAATACCCACTCCACTTCCACACTTGGATTACACCCTGCCATTCACAAAGGTACTTAATTCTTCTTCCAACATTTTTCAAGTACTAAGTTTCAGATTTCAGACAGTATGTTGAAGGTTTTGCTGCTGAAATCTGTCTGTGCTTACCGAAATTCTAATCGCTTCCCCCAATGGCTGAAGCTGGAAGTGTTGTTGAATGTATGGGCACCTGTGAGCTTCAGTTTCTGGGTGAAATGTCCACAGAGTGGCGCAAATGTGAGTGATAGTTTTAGATAGAAATTATGTAATACAGTCAACAGGAATGCATATTTTAGTAACCATTCCCCCTAACCCAAACCCTAAACCTAACCATCAGAGGAGATAAAATTTAACTTTGTTTTACAAAAATACAACGTCTAAAATGCGCTCACTAGGGGTTATAAAATATTGATAAATAAATGATTGATCGGCATGTTATTTTATCGATATATTTTTGAGGCATTAATATATAAAAATTAGCCAACATTTAAATTAGAAGCCTAATTTGCGAGCTTTCCAATTTACTCAATTGGCTTTCTGTTTAAAAGTCTCTGTCTTGGTTAGGAATGGCACAAATATCACAACACAATGGATAATCTGATGTTGCAGGCAGATGGCAGTCCAAAGTTATGAAGATTTTTGTACTTGTTCAAGAATTAACAAAGCGACAATGATGAGTTTGCAGGTTAGTGTATGAAACTGGTGAAAATGCGCAAACTGAATGATTCGAAATGGCGATGTTTATTTAGCAATTTCTCTGTATGTAGCCTTGAATAGGTCTTTCATTTAAACTGTAAACCAACAAAATGACATACTTGTAACTGAAAATACATTGTGTAGGTTATATGAGAGACGCATATACACAATATATCATCCAGTGATGCTTGAGTAAATAATCTTTGTCCTTTGATAATGATTTGGGTTTAATTTGATGGAAAACTATGCGAGTTGCGTCAGCATGCCACTGCAGAATTTTGATGCTGAGCATTGGTGGTGTGTGTGTGTGTGTGTGTGTGTGTGTGTGTGTGTGTACCTTTGTAGAAAATAATTGTTTTGAATTATAGAACATGACAATTTACCCTGCCACTCTCACATCACTAAAATTGTGTTGAGAAATATATATTTTTAAAGACAAAGACTATTGTGCAACGAGCAGACCCTATTTATCTGAAAAAAATATACATTACTAACCATCGTGAAAATCTTCTGATTATCGATGCGTGAAAAAGGCATCGATCCCAAGTTTAGCGCTCACCTATTTTTATGTGAACCCAATTACTTCCTGGTTCCCACATCACCAGAACTCCAGGAGCATGTCCACAATGGTGGACATACTTAAGTGTTGCCACCTCATGGTCTCGGATGTTGCTCAGATCAGTAGCACTAAAGGGAAGTGTGTTCATGCAAAAAATTTTGGATGAGGGGGATGCCGCTTGTCAGTGATTTGGCTGAATGGGGTTAAGAGAACAAAAACATTCAGAAGCAACATGTCAATTTCCCATGTGATCACAATGCAGATTTTCATAAAGTGACATTCTGACTCTCTGGCAGTTCCCAGGAAAAGAATATGGCCTTATGTCGTGGGCACTGTCATCACCCTCCTGATCATTGTCGCAGTTATAGTTGCATTGTTTTGGTATTTCGGTAAGAATCCCACTTACTCGATGTCATACAGTATATCCACACCTTTGTGCCTTTTCCTTTCTAATGCCCTGACTTTGACAGGTGTGTTCGATTGTCAAGGGCGGCGCTGCAAAGCAGATAACAAATGCATCAGCCACTCTCAGTGGTGTAATGGGGTTCCAGACTGTCCATCAAGAGAAGATGAAGCTCATTGCTGTAAGCCTTTGCACCAACATATAAAAAACCTTTAGTATCACATGGCCTAGCTTGCAACACATTCCAATCCCATTTGCCTTCTCTTTTTACCTCAAATTTCCTGTAATGTCAGGTGAATGTCTGACTACTGTATGTGACTTTTTGTAGTTCGTCTGTATGGATCAAATTTCCTTCTTCAAATGTACTCAAATGAGAGCCATAAGTGGGAGAATGTGTGTTCTCTTGGATGGAATAACAACCTCGGAAGACAAGCATGTAAGGAGATCGGATACAGCAGGTAACATTAGCCTGACTTTTGAAACAAGATTCATAGATAAATTAAAGGCATATAAGGGTATGGATCCCTTTTTCTGTCAAAGACCGACAGTTTTCGATACTTTGGGCTCCTTTGTCACAGATTTCAGAATTGTTTTTTTTTTTATTTAACAGCAATATTTGGCCTGAAATTCTTGCTTCTCTCACAGGGATACTTATGTAGGCTATGATACAGTATCCTCAAGAGCATTACTAGACTACATGATGGTTAATACAGATTCTCTCAACTCTTCCAACCTGAATATGTCCACACACAGTTTTCTCACTAAAAGGTACATTACAGTTGTTGTTTTTTTCAGATTGTTCAGATGATTTCTCAAATGTTTATTAAAGGGATAGTTCACCCAAAAATGAAAATGATCTCATCACTTACTCACCCTCATGCCATCCCAGATGTATAAGACTTATTTTTCTTCTGCCAAACACAACCCATGATTTTTAGAAGAATATCTCAGCTCTGTTGGTCCTTTCAATGCAAGTGAATGGTGGCCAGAAATCTGAAGGTCCAAAAAGTACATAAAGGCAGCACAAAAGTAATCCATACAACTCCAGTGGTTAAATGTGGAGTGTGTAATTTCTGCGCTACTAGTGGCACCAAACAGAATTACAAAAAAAAGTATGTTTTCAAACAATCTGAATCTCTCAGTCTCATCACACCCTTTCGCACTCTCTGATTCCCTATGAACAAATAGGCCATTCTGAATAAAAGAAGATACGTGTTTAATAAACAAGATCTTAACTATAACATAAACACACCAGACAGAAAGGGTTGCAGAGGAATCAGCTTGTCCGATAACATTGCCAATGTTACGGTTCAACTGGTTTTCAAGTTAAAGGTAGAGTAAGCGATTCCTGAGAAATACTGTTGATATTTGAACAGCCAAACAAACACCCCTCCCTTCAGTGCTCCTTCAGTAGTGGACCATGAAGAGATATTCACGGAATTTGACAAAAAGTGTATTGGATGAAAATTACACACTCCACCTTTAAATCCATATCTTCAAAAGAGATTTAACAGGTATGGGTGAGAAACACCCACTTTTTTACTTTTTTTACTATAACTCTCCACTTTCACATCTAGGTTGGCATGAGGGTGAGTAAATGACGAGAACATTTTTGGTTGAACTATCCCTTAAAGTCGTTATAACGTGTGGTTTTTTTCTAGTTTGTTTTTGTCTTGTATTGTTTTGTTTTATTGTGGGTGAATCTGAGCTAAGCATGAGAATAAGACATTATGGAACCATGTCCGAAAACCATTTTTTGTTAGTGCTGTTTTTCATAGAATCAGCTTGTGTAAACATTCTCTGTCATTTCTATTTTGGCATTCCAGTTCAGACTGCCCATCTAACAGTGTAGTTGCACTCAAATGTATTGGTAAGAGAACAGTTTTGCATCTATTTCCTTTTTTCTTTGTGTCAGCTTGAGCAGTCCCCTTATGACTCAGTACACTTGACACTGTGTTTATTAATGCATATGGGAGTGCCTTCTTAAACGATCTAGTTTAAACCTCTCTACAATAACGCCAGTGTTCTAATATTGGCTATGGTGTTTCAGCCCTGCCTGTTTTGGCACGAAACTGTCTGCTATAAAAACAGGTGCACAAACACAATTTCTTCAGAATCTCTTCCTTCAAGACAGCAATCATCTCTTGTCTAGAAGCCCTCTACCTTCACCGTCGAAATACATGAGTCAGCAGGCGGAATCATCGCAGCAATGAGACTCTCAGCTCCATTGCAGTACTCATGCGAACATCACTCCACCTCGCCACTTGATGCTTCGCTGGTGAACAGGCCTCAGCATCCTGATTCCCCACAGCGCTTTGGCAGGTGTTGTGTATCCTTATAAAGCAATTGCATATTGTATTTTGTGTGATATAAATATAAATATACAGTATATTTATTAATATATTTATATATCTAAAAGAGTTGCTTACATGTTTGCGTCTTTTTAAAGATGTCGTTCTGTAAGTGTTCATTGTGCAAGAGACACATCCTGCCATCAGATCAGCATTAGAGCTGAGTTTACTGTCTGGGCCATGCCCATGTAGAGTCAGCTCTCATGGAGACAGACTGTCCTCACTGTGAGGGCATGAGTCTCAAGTCGCTTCGTTTGCAAACCGCCTTCGTTCTGAGGGACGATTCAGCCTCTCGCACCCTCCCACCTGCCTCTTCTGTGATACCCAAGGATTCACACGAAGAGGCGCAGCAGGGCCACGAGGTCTAGCAGGATGAACATGCCCGCGAGTCCCTCAATCTCCACGAAGCGCATGTTTGCAATGGCAATGCACCATATATTTCATGCCAAGCTCCTCAGGCAAATGGACAAGCAAGGCTTTGATCCACACCGGTACAGACTGCATGCCACGAAATTCACGGCACAGATCATCGGCAAGTCCATGGGCAACCTGGTCATTCTGGATTGACATATATGGCTGACCCTCACGGACATGAGTGACAGGGAAAAAGCCTCTCTGTTGGATGCTTCAGTGTCTCCAACCAGCCTCTTTGGAAGCTCGGTGAATACGTTTGCTGAGCATTATGTCGTGACTCAGCAGCAGTCACAAGCTATGAGGCACTTCATGCCCAAACAGAGCATATTTCTGCCGGCTCGCCCTCGCTCTGTTTCGAGCCAGTGCCCAGCTAAATGCCCCAGCACCTGCCACTGCCATCTCCCCACTGCTGTTGGTTGGGAAAGTAATATTGTTGTTTACAATGTTATGCAAAATGTTGTTTCTGTGTCTTACATTCTAATAAATGCAATAAAATATGCAATAAAGATTACAGAACTCGCTGCAAATGCACGAGATGTTCATACATTCTCAAAAAGGAGCCTTTTCCTCTTCAAAGAACACACATTATGCGCAACCGCTTCACTATGGTGAGCAATTCATTATAACATATGGTATTGGTATCATCCAATTTGCCCTCTGTCCCGCTATGCAGACGCGTGGTGAAGCCTAACAGATATTTCAGAATGGGTATAAAGAACGATCGAACATTGTTATACGATCCAATGTGCACACCGTTTCAATGGTGGGCTCTCTTCCACATTTTCGTCCAAAGACATTTTACAACCTAGACGTAACATTTCTATCTTTACAAGTTGTCTCTATTTAGAGTGCTTGCTAGTTCATTGACCAAATATATTTACTTATGCTCCTCCCTTTAAGGACAAGCTCCTTAAGCTGAGTCATAAGGTAATGTCTCGGTTATATACATAACATTGGGTTCCAAGAGACGAAGTGAACGAGACATTGCAAATGCTAGCCGCACTACAAGACTCAAGAGTTCTTGAGGCACGAGCGATGCGCTCCTTGTTCTCAGTCAGAAATTCTGAAGAAATGGTGTTTGTGCACCTGTTTTTAAAGCAGACAGCTTTGCTCCAAAACAGACAGAGCTTAAATATCATAGCCAATATTAGAGTATTGGGATAATTGTAGAGAGGTTTCAACTAGGTTGTGTAAGAAGGCACTCCATATGCGTTAATAAGCGCAATGTCTCGTTCCCTTTGTCTCAGGGAACCGAAGTTACATATGTAGCTGAGATGTTTTTAAATACAATATTCATGCATAGCATTCTGTTTATGTGTATGTCACCTGAAAAAAGTAATGAGGTCTGAATCTCTAGATGTCTAGATGAATTAACTCTGTACATTGTTAAAGCTAAATACAAATTAGCCACTCAACCTCTTGCAGATCATTTAGAAATTTGCATTGAGAAGCACCTCATTACTAATCTAACTACATTTATCAGTAGCCTGACAGCTACTTTATCAAAAGAGTGACTTGAGTTAAGCAAAACTACTTTAAGTGCTAATCTAGGCATTCACTTTTAGATTGTGGACATAACATCAGGAACCGTATTGTGGGAGGAACCACAGTGACCACTAAGGGGGTGTGGCCATGGCTGGTCAGCCTGCAGATTGCCAGAAGACATTTGTGTGGAGGGTCTGTTATCACCCCCTACTGGATCCTCACAGCAGCTCACTGTGTTTATGAGTAAGTGCTCTCATTTAGTCCAACTCATTTATTTTATGAGATCATTATAAACTATAATAAATTAAATGCTGAACTCTCCATGTGTAGGAATTCAGATCCAAGGTACTGGACTGTGTATGCTGGGTATCTGACTCGTATAGAGATGCAGTTCGTAACCGGCAATTCAGTAAAACGAATTGTTATGCACAAATTTGACCCGGACACTAACAACAATGATGTGGCTTTAATGAAGCTAAACAGTCCACTCATGATTTCATGTAAGACTCAGCAACACAAGTTTTTCATAAAAAATTCTAAAATTTCTGTGATAATTTTATAATACTTACAATAAAGGAAATCAGCATATTTGATTCTGGTAACATGTGAAAATTGTCTTGATATGGAGAACTTGTTGATTTTCAATTTCTGTTTCCACCAGACTATTGGAGTGCAAATAGTCACTCTGTGTGGCAGATGATATTTACACCTAGTGCAAATAGTCACCCTGCTTTTAATCCCTTAAAGGGATGTCTTTCTTTTTTCTGTAGAACACAAAATGAGATATTTTACAGAATGTCCAAGCCGCATTTTTCTATAAAAGACTTTTAGTGAATATAGTCTTAAATTTCCAGTTTGTCCTTCACACAAGCTATTGTTGGGATTTAGAAGACTTGGAATATAGCATATGTGTCAAATGGAATATGTTTAAGTCATATGATCCTTTTATGTTACCTTTTTTTGGAGCTTCACAGTGTGAATAACTGTCCATTTTCTTTGTATGGAAAAGAGCAGTTTGAACTTTGTTAAATCTAATTTTGTTTGTGTGTTCCATAGTTTTTTTTTTTTTTTTTTTTCAGTTTTAAGCAAACAGAATTAAAATTTTTGGGCAAATAATTCTGTGTTTGTTTCTTTTAGCAAACATCAGGCCAGTGTGTTTACCCAATGCGGGCATGTACTTCTCTGCTCCGAGACAGTGTTACATCACAGGATGGGGGTCACTGACTAATGGAGGTATGCAAAGTTTAATTTATAATAATCACAACTCTATAATTAGTCATAATTGACATATAAAGGAGGCAAGTTTGTGCTGAAAAGAATGACAATGAGTTTTAATTGAAATACTCATGGTGCGGTGCTATTTTAGTGCATTCAGTAACTGGTTAAACTTGATTGCAGGTGGTCAGTGAATAAGACACCAGTGTTTGTGCTGAAATACCACATGCAATAGTGGCTCAACTATTTAGTGAATTCACCATTAAAACTGAAGCATTGTTTATGTTAAACCACTGAAACTGAAAAGCATTCGTGAACTCAATATTTTCCTAAAGGAACTACTTCAGAAACTCTACAAGAAGTCAAAATCGAGCTGATTGACAGTAAGACCTGTAATAGTCCGCCGGTGTATAACGGACAAATCACAGACAACATGATCTGTGCTGGCAAGCTGGCAGGTGGAGTGGACTCCTGTCAGGTCAGAAACACCCACTGTAAAAATGCAATTAGGGGTTCCTCTAAAGTGTAACTAAATGTTAAATGCATTCTAAAGCACAAATAAAATGACTGCTGTTCCACACAGGGGGACAGCGGGGGTCCTCTGGTCATACTGGAGAATTCTCAATGGTGGCTGCTCGGGGACACTAGCTGGGGTGATGGATGTGCTTTCAGAAATAAGCCCGGAGTCTACGGAAATGTGACCTACTTCCTTAACTGGATATATGAACAAATGCGGGTAAGATTTGAAGTAAAAAATGTAAACCGTGTCACTGAAAAATCTTATTTTTATTTTTAATTAGAGTGCATTTATTATATGCTATTACCACTAATAACCAATAATACCAATGCTATTGTTATTATTATTAATAATAATTATTGTCATTATTTGTATTATTATTATCATCCATAAGAGAGAAGAAAATCACTTTTTATATATTTTTTTATTTTATTTTCAGAAATATTAATAATATTTATAAAGAAGTTTCAAAGAGCGACTGATCAAAACTACTGACACTCTGGGAGTAAGAGATTTTCATGGGTGCTCACTTTTTTATTTTATTATTTTTTTCTTCCGGACCATAAATCTAAAATAACCAAGTATTATTTTCACTAGTACCATAAATTTGTGAATTGCACAGTTTGCTTCAATATGCACCTTGTTTTTTTTTTAATGTAAATTATGTATAAAGAACACATTTGTACAAACAATTTAATAAAAATGTAGAACTGAGACTGATGTCACTGACATGTTTCTGGGTTTGTCAAATTTACAAAAATGTACAAAAGCATCATTTATATTTTTTGTAAACACATTCTAAAAGATAACACAAGTGTTTGAGAATATAACAGGGTGTGAGGTGCAAAGTGTACAGACCGTACTGTAAACTGATGCCTCTGTTAGCTGTGGGTAGTGGGACTGTTTTCTTATCAACATCAAGACTTAATTTTGCGTTAACATTAATCTTATGTCCCCAATTGTAAGTTTTGAGCCATTTTTAATCCCCTTTTTGTCTTCGCTATTAGTGAGAATTTTTACAAGTACAAAAATGTAATGAAGTCTCTCAATTATTATGAGGTCATAAAAGCCGCATGAATAATAATTTAAAAATAATCAGAAAATGCTGATGTGGCGTACAGCATGTCACACCACAGGACATGTAAATGTTTTAAAAAGTATTGCACTACCCTTAAACCCTACAAGCTTAACAAATGCAATATCCATTTGAATACTGCATTCTTTCAATTGAAAAAGCTAATAAATAAGCCAAAAACATTACAAGTTTTAGATGAATGTATGCATATACAGTCGGACTTTAATATACAGATGTTGTCTTCATTCTATTTGCAAGATATTATTTTTAGACATAATTTTAAAAATATAAAAAAATATTAATATTAGACTTTATTTTGACACTATAATGGATTATACACTCACCGACCACTTTGTTACGTACACCTGCACAGCAACTTATTCATGCAAATATCTAATCAGCCAATCATGTGGTGGTATAAAATCATGCAGATATGGGTCAGGAGCATCAGTTAATGTTCACATCAACCATTAGAATAAGGAAAATTGTGATCTTAGTGATTTGGACAATGGCAGGATTGTTAGTGCCAGACGGGCTGGTTTGAGTATTTCTTTAACTGCTGATCTCACTCATACTGATTTTCACGCACAAGGTTCGACATGTTGTGCATTCTGAGACGCTATTTTGCTCATTAAAATTGTACAGAGTGGTTATCTGAGTTACCGTAGCCTTTCTGTCAGCTTGAACCAGTCTGGTCATTCTCTGCTGACCTCTCTCATTAATAAGGCATTTCCATCTGCAGAACTGCTACTCACTGGATTTATTTTGCTTTTGGCACCATTCTGAGTAAACTCTAGAGACTGTTGTCCATGACAATCCCAGGAGATCAGCAGATCCAGAAACACTCAAACAGCCTGTCTGGCACAAACAATCATGCAACGGTTGAAATCACTGAGATTTCTTTCCCCATTCTGATGGTTGATGTGAACATTAACAGAAGCTCCTGACCAGTATTATTTTATGCATTGCACTGCAAGAGATATACGTAGATCTTGAGGTATCTTCATGGCTTTATGAAGCATTATGGCTCAGAATCAGCTGACCAAACCACAGGAGTCCGTAAAAGTCTCTTGTCCTAGTTCCCTATTGGTCACTCGCTCGACATTGTGTCGATGAGTTGACACTAGGGGTTGCTCATGCAGACCCCAGACATCTCTGATCTTGAGAATGGAAATTGGAAATTGGCGTGTGGAATTTGCATTCCACTCCCCCGGACATACAGGTATAAAAGGAGTGACGCTGCAAACACACATCAGATATCTTCTTCGGAGCCGAGCCACAGATCTGAATTCCTCTGCTGCCTCCATTCATCTCTACACGCTGTTGGATCTACGATGCTTTCTAGCAGTACTCGCCCTCGAACACTACGTTGTGCTGAGCACACACCCCTGGGCGCTTCAGCAGCAGAAAAAGTTCACGGAGTGAATAACTTCGTTTATATATATATTTATATACCTATATATATATATATATAGGTATATAAAACACACAAAAACAGTAATATTTCTCTAAAAGAGTGTCGCAAACGGAAAGCGTCTTTTTCAAGATGTCTTTCCGTTTGTGTTTATTTCCTGGTTTATTTCCTGGTCGATGTCTCTCGATATCTGATGGCCACGATCGCTGCCTTTCATGTCTGACACTGAGGACTCGGCTGGACTCCTACCCTCAGGTGTGGTGGCTCAGTCTCAGTCGCTCTGACGCGGAGCTGATGGCCATGCTTGCCCGGGCAGCTGCTTAGTGTCGGGCTGGAGTGGAATCGAGGACATCCCAGGCTGTTTCGGGAGCAGTCACAAGGATTCAGCTCCACTGGCTCCACCCCGTCTTGAGGCCCCACCTGCTGGTATGTCCGACGCTGTAGTCCCCTTGGTCCCTCTCGCGATAGAGCCTGTCCGTCCAGCCGAGGTGAAGAAGGGGTTTTACAGCCCCTACTTCATCGTACCCTAAAAAGGTGGCGGGTTGCGGCCAATCCTTGACCTGCGAGTTATGAACCGGGCTCTGCACAGATTCCCATTCAAGATGCTCATGCAGAAACGCATTCTAGTGAGCGTCCGGCATCTGGATTGGTTCACGGCGGTAGACCTGAAGGACTCGATCTTTCCATGACACAGACCCTTTCTCCGGTTTGCCTTTGAGGGTCAGGCATATCAGTACAAAGTTCTCCCCTTCGGCCTGTCCTTGTCCTCTCGTGCCTTCATGAAAGTCGCAGAGGCAGCCCTTGCTCCACTAAGGGAAGTGGGCATCTGCATCCTCAACTATCTCGACGACTGGCTAATCTTAGCTCACATGTGGGACATGTTGTGTGCTCACAGGGACCTGGTGCTCAGGCACCTCAGCCGTTTGTGGCTTCGGGTCAACTGGGAAAAGAGCAAGCTCGTCCCAATTCAGAGCATCTCTTTTCTTGGTATGGAGTTGGACTCTGTCTCAATGTTGGCGTGCCTCACCAACGAGCGTGCGTGTGTAAGGTCTTACCGGTTAGGAGTGGAAGCACATCGTGCTTGTTTGTAGTAACTCCTCCCCCCTTGGGTAGGACCTACCACGACGCCGCTCCGCATAATGTGCTTCCACTCCTAACCGGTAAGACCTCCCCCCTCTCAGGGCCGGGTGTGGTCTCCGCGGTGTCTTCCTTTTTGGAGGGACACCCCCCAGCTTGGACCATATATTTGGCCCCCAGCCCATGGCTGGGCCAGCCAGTCCTTATACTTCTGAGCAGTTTGCCGTTCCCCTAGGTGCAGGGGACCGATTCATGCCTGCCAGTGTGTTGGGGGTAGTTATGCGACGGCTTGCTGCACTGGCTACCAGGCTACAAAGAGGTCTGCCCGTCTCGCACCGGCAGTTTGCGTAACTCGGTTCAGCTCTTGTGGCGTTTTCCATTGGGACCCCTAGTGTCAACTCATCGACACAACGTTGAGTGAGTGACAGATAGGGAACGTCTCAGTTACTGATGTAACCTCTGTTCCCTGATGGAAGAAACGAGACGTTGTGTCCCTCCTGCCACAACACTGAATCAACCACTGAAATGGCCGGGTCTTTGGCTCGGCTCCTCAGTGTGATACCTGATGTGTGTTTGCAGTGTCACTCCTTTTATACCAGTATGTCCGGGGGAGTGGCATGCAAATTCCACACAGCAATTTCCATTGGCCTTTTCTCAAGATCAGAGATGTCTGGGCTCCGCAGGAGCGACCCCTAGTATCAATTCATCGACACAACGTCTCGTTCCTTCCATCAGGGAACGGAGGTTACATCAGTAACCAAGACGTTTTCCATGTCTTTTCTTCACACCTAAAAATATGAATTCACACCAACCCACAGAGCACCGCCATTCCTGGCTCACAGTTAATCACCATTATGAAGTGTTATAGCATATTCAGTGGCAGAATTTAAACCACTCCTATGTCATTTTAGCAGGACCTTTAATCACCACTCATTGAATTTGCGTCTCTAATCGGCAGATGCTCAGCGGAGGAGATCAGCGTCTGCTACCTGTTTGTACCAATTAGCAGATGCGTGACACTCGGCTGACGGCTCTTCAGAGGGTTAACAGATGTGGCAATTATGGACTCATTTGAATGAATGCTCAAGGGGTCCAACATAAGGGCTGTGCAATTACACGGCAGCCCGGGAACCCATTTCATCTTCAGCTTGATTCTCGGTCTCTGTGAGAGAAAAGTGTTGGCAGGGAACCCACAGTGTGTTGACAAACAAATCTGCTTGCTGGGATTTTTTTTCCCACCAGGGGAAAATATGCTTAGAGTTCAGTAAACCCCAAAATGTCTGGCTGATTTAGTCCATTCTGGCTACTCTGGCTGACAAGTTTAGTTGAAAATGACTAAATTAGATTTTTAAGAATTCTGTATATTGTTTTCTATCATGGTTTAAGGGATAGTTCACTCAAAAATGTAATTCTGAAATAATTTATTCACCTTGACTTTCTTTTTTTCCATGGAACATAAATTAATATGTATCCTAGACCTCTGTGGATACATCCTTTAATGAAATATCAGAATAAAATAATATAATATAATATACAGTTTTACTAATTACATTAAAACTAAAAGGTCCCACTAACTTTTGTCTCAGCTTCAGATGCAGTCCAAGATCAAAAATTGGGTGCTTTTAATACTATATACTTTAAAACGTGATTGAAAAAAACAAAAAAACATTCACTATATTGTCCCTTTCGGCTTTCCATAGTTTTGCCCACGTAGAGTGTTTTAAAGGGATAGTTCACACAAAAATGAAAATTCTCTCATCATTTACTCACTCTCATGCCATACCAGTTGTGTATGACTTTCTTTCTTCAGCAGAACACAAACAAAGATTTTTAGAAGAATAGTTCAGCTCTGTAAATCCATGCAAGTGAAAGGTGGCCAGACCTTTCAAGCTCCAAAAATCACATAGATGCAGCATAAAAGTAATCTATATGACTCCAGTGGTTTAAAGACTTTAAAGTCTTCAGATGCAATATATTAGATTTGGGAGAGAAACATATTAATATTTAAGTAATTTTTTGCCTGTAAGGGTGTGTTCACACTTGGCAAGTTTGGTTCGATTAAAACGAACTATGGTGCGATTGCTCTGTTAGTGCGGTTAATTTGAACAAGTGTGAATGCTGTCACACGAACCTTGGTGCGCACCAAACAGACCCACTGAAAAGTGGGTTTCGGTGCGCTTCCAAGCGAACTCTGGTGCGGTTTTATTGATATATGTACGCAGTATGGACCAAAGATATCTAAACGGACCAAAAACAGGAAGAAATTTGACTAATACTTACTTCAAGCACACCTGGTTCTTCTCATTATAGGAGCTGTGTTGCCCATCACAGTTCGGTACAGGAGTCGGAACCACCGTCCGCCGTCCTTGCGGCATATCTTCGTTTTGTGTGCGACGGAGGAATTCCTGGCACTGTTTTGACTCCTTTACACATTTTATTGGCTCTTTGTTTGTTCTCAGCTGGTAAACATGCCACCATATATACATATATAAATATAACGAGCGCATTTCGCCCAGCAGCCAGCATTGTTTTGAATGATTTCAAGTTCCGTCAAAAAATATACGTCATAAAAGCTGTCCAATCAGGTTGTGACTTTTTCCTGATGCCTTTGGTTTTGTATCATTAGGTTCGGTGTTAAAAATGCCAGTGTGAACGATAAGCGAACCAGGACTAAATGAATCATTTTCTTTTTTGGTCCGGACCAAGAGGACCAAGAGAACCGAAGAACAATTGTGAACACATCCTAAATCTCTACTTTCACTCTGAAAGTGAAAGTGGAGATTTTTTGCATCTATGTGAACTTCTGCAATTAATCAAGATGGACTTCAAAGACTTTGGTCATTAATCTTACAGTTCAAACACAATCTATGTTTAATCACTGACCTTTAACACTTAGTTTAATAATTTTAAACCATGATTTTACCTATACATAATTAATATTTACATTACATTCATAATGTTAGCCAGAGGGGAACTGGCCCTCACAGTGAATCTGGTTTCTCCCAAGGTTATTTTTCTCCATTAATCTACATCTTATGGAGTTTTGTGTTCCTTGCCACAGTCGCCTACAGCTTGCTCACTGGGGTTATTAATACAATTATCATTTGATTATTTGTAAACACTATTAAAAATCGTATTTTATCTAAATTACACAATGATGATTAATAGACTTTATAGACATTACAGTTTTATCGTCTGTTAATGCTGATATTCTGTAAAGCTGCTTTGAAACGATGTGTGTTGTGAAAGGCGCTATACAAATAAAATTGACTTCACTTGACTAGTAAAAAGGATTGAAATATGAATCTGTTTCTCATCCAAAGTGATTGCATCGCTTCAGAAGACATTAAACCACTGGAGTCCCATTAAACCACTGTCCAGTGGATTACTTTTATGCTGCCTTTATGTGATTTTTAGAGCTTCAAAGTTCTGGTCACCATTTACTTGCATTGTATATAGACTTACAGAGATATTTTTCTAAAAATCTTCATTTATGTTCAGCAGAAGAAAGAAAGTCATTCACATCTGGGATGGCATGAGGGTAAGTAAACGATAAGAGAATTTTCATTTTTGGGTGAACATATAATTTGTCACATCACGTGCTAAGACATTTGCATTTTTTGCTAAACATTTCAGACATGGTGAAATAAACCTTGCAAACTTTGGCAAATCTAGCAACACATTTTCCCTCAAAAGTAGGCTACCTATTTTAGCCCATTTACAGTTTGCTATCTCCTGAATTATCTTAAAGCACACATCAAATTATGGAAAGCCAAAGGGGTCAATTGTAGTGTCTTTTTAAAATCAGTGTTAAAAGCATGCAATTTCTAAAGCTGAGACAAAAGCCTGATATCTGACAGATGTAACATTTAAACTTTTATCATAAAGTGTATTATATTCCTATATTTTAGCAAAGTACGGCCCCATTTGTATCCACAGAGGCCTGGGCTAAGCCACAAACATCCACTAAACATAAAACTGCTCCTGATTCTTACACTAAATAAGCTGGACGCAGCGCAATAATGTACCAGAACGCAGATGTCTCGAGACGTGTTTATAAAGTTGAAGTTCTTTTTAATGTCACATGCCATCTAAAAACTGCAGCACTTCTGTGCAAGACGCTGAAATCCAGCAAGATGAGAGCGGTTAAAAACATGTTTGTGTGAACGGACCCTAATGGTGCCATTTTTAACTGAACAAGTGCGCAGAGAAAGAATGAATAACAATCAAGCTTATGGCTTCATAAGATAGCTTGATTGCAATATAGCAAACAAGTTTGATGGATTAGCTACCTTTGAGGTGTTTTTTGTTCCAAATCATAGGGGTTTGGAACGGTATGAGGGTGAGTAAATGATGGCAGATATTTCCATTTTGGCTGAACTAAGGAGTCGTCCAGGTGTGAGTAGGTCAAATATTCTCCAGAGAGGACATATGCTGAGGTCATCCCTTTAGTCTTTCAACAGCTCTCACATGTAGTTTGTGTGTCTGCCGATCAAATGGAGTGTGTGAGGGTCTGATCAAATACACTTGCCTCTGCAGCCAATGAGGGGGAGAGCTTGTTACTGGGCAGTTATGGGTCTCTCTCTCTCTCTCTCTCTCTCTCTCTCTCTCTCTCTCTCTCTCTCTCTCTCTCTCTCTCTCTCTTCTTGAGGTCGATGTCATACATCAGCGTTCATAGATTCCCTGTGCTAGCTGTGTGCGATTCTACTGAACATCAGCAGTCTGTGCAGCTTTTAAGATCAGCTAATAACATCAACTATTAGCTCACCTCAGCAACACACACAATATAGTCTTATTAGAGGAACACTTTTTGCTGACATCAAAATATGTCAACATATAGGACATTTCAAAGGATATGTCGTCACTTTATTCCTTTCTTGTCTTTTCATTAGCATTTTACCGTTTTACGAATCCAAATATAGGCTGTTTTTGTTTTGAAATTTTGTCAGATATATTATAATGACAGTTTTAACCTTAGAATTAACTTGTTTTTAATTTAAAACAATTAATGACAATACGTTATGGCAAAACAATATTAGTTCATTTGATTTTAGTAAGCGGAAACAGAATAACAGGAAAGCCTAGCGTGCGCCAGTGTTCGTGATTTGATGCAGAGTTCCTCTGGCAGACAGGAGGGGGCGTCACTGTCAGGAGAAATAAACCACTGACAGCGTCAGATCCGAGCTGTGGGTTTCCTTGCATTTTCTTTCACAAATCTTCTGTTAATAATAGAAAGATCTCAAAGCTTCACAAACGTCATATAACAAAATGGTATGAATAAAGCTGTGATTAATATATCATAACAAAGAGATCTAGATTAATTTTAGTAAATAAAAAAAGACAGCAGTAAAGCTACGATTCAAGATTTTTCAAATCCGACATTTTTGTTTGCAATATAAAATTCAAACCTAAAAATGGCAAATAAGGACCTTTTTAATATTATGTAAATTAAAGTATTTTAAAATCTTGCTCTTAAAATTTTTTAATTCATGGTGCATATGTATAATATATTTAAAATGACAAAATTGTAACTAAATGGTTCTGTTTTCGTTTTAATGACTCTCCTATTAGTAACCACCAAGAAAAACATAATAATAATAACCTTGAATATATGCATAGAAATCTTAATCATTATTCTTTTTTAAATGTTTTCAAACATATATTTCAAGATAAATAGTAGGCATGAATTTCAATCTTGAATATAAGTCTTTACACCATTTGACATTTGACCATCTGAACTAACCTTGCCATGTTATAAAAATTCTAATTCTATGATATTTTTAATAGAGTTGCTGACCTTGAGGTCAGCGGGTCTACTAATTCTTTTTTTTGATGACCCCGCCTTACAGGGGTCATCTCTGTGACATCATTTCCTGTTTTATGGTTCTCTTCTCAAATCACAACAAATGGCTCCCTGCATGTTGGTTACTGACTTTTGATATGGTGGACACATTTTTCATATTTTAAAAGACTATTTTTAAACAAAACTGCTTCACATTTTACTGTTTAAAAAAGACACAGTAATATATATATAAGATAATAATCAAAGTATTATGACATTCAAAAATAAATTTTTTATAAGTTGATAGATTATAAATTGAAAAAATAGTGGCACGTCCATGATGCTATAATGAATAACAAGCCTTGCTTTTTATTTCTTCTACAGTATATGCAATGCAAATCGAAAGATATATGTTGGATCATCTATCTATAAGATTATGTGAAGACTGAATATTCTCTGTGCTGTTCTGTGCTGGTCATTTTTTCTGTTGACAGTTTTGTATTTAGGTCACACAGGAGCCCTCAGGCTGCAGAAAAGCACGTCCTCCATAGGAGTGATTGACACCTTCTCTGATAGTGAATGAAGTCTCCAGCTTCTCTGGGCTCCAGCCACAATAATAAACCAGAGCTTCACACTGACACTTTGCCCTCGTCTCATTTATGAATTCAATGATTTATGTAGAAATTGACCGGTATTGGCCACAATATGAAATAAGTTTACATACATTGACTGATTTTGGAAGGGGCAGCATTGGCATTCTGCTGTAACTAATTAATTTTGTGTTCCACCGAAAAAAGAATGTCACAGGTTTCCAAAGACATGAGGGTGAGTACACAATGACAGAATTTTCATTTTTGGGTGAACAAAAAAAGCACAAACTGTAGAGCTCAATATGTAATAATAGGAGCATTATTTATTTTATTCAAGTGCACAGCAGAGACTTTTAACTGTCTCAGCACATGTAACAAATACATGTACCAAACCCAACCCTGTTCTTTCATCTGTCTGTCATGTTGACAGCTCTTCAGCTCAAACAATGTTAACGTCCCGTGGCTGTTCTCCAGCAATGAGTCCAGATGGAGGATATGCTGGTACCTATCCTTCCCTTTTTTTCTGCCAGCCTTCACCTCCACTCTGCACCATCTGTGCCAACCTACCTTCTCTCCATTAGACAGTTGCAGGTTCCACCGTGCGTGGCATGCCTGCAGCTGAGCAGACAGCCAGTCCAACATCTGTGTATCCTGTGGGACAGATGGAGGGAATGTCCCGATGATCCAATCAGCTGCAGTCGGCCTAAAGCACAGCTATGGGCCACTAGTTCTTGGGCCGAGATTTTGCCAAAAAGGTACAGTAAGTGTTGAATTGAAAAGAGTTCCCTGCCTAATATTTCTTACTGGACAATTTCTTAACAACCAAAAATATACTTTGTAAAAACACAAAGAATGGCAAGAAATGTTTAAAATTCATAATAAGAAGCATATTCAGGATTTAAAACTTTTCCATTTCCTAAAGCCATTTTTAGACATTTAATAGAATAGAATAAAATATAGAATATGGTAGGATAGGGTAGGTTAAAGACAAACAGAATAGAATAGAATAGAATAACCATAACATTTATCTTTGGAAAATTATAATAAATCCACATTTATTGTCCTTTTCTGAAAAACGACAATGCAACACAATATGTTGGTGTATGGACGAAAAACCATATCCAACAAAATAGTCTCAGCACACAGCTCAAAATATGTCAGTGGTCTATAGAGAACTACAGAAAATGTTTGAGACAAAATGAAAAGAAAGAGATCAATCAATAAATAAAAAGAACTTCATACATTTTTATGACCACAAATATAAGGTCAGCCATGTGCTTTGGTTACTAAGCAACACTGCAACCTGTGTCTGAGGGTTTGTCAGAAGTTGACTCAGATGTGTTTTTATGGCCGTGAGAGTGACAATCAGGCTTTGATTACCACGCAGCATCAAACCCCACTGCAGCTGCACATGAGCTGAACCCTCTATGAATCTGGCTTGTGCTCCCAGATTACAAAGGAAAAGTTAAAATTGCACAATTTTTATATATTACCCAGTAAGTACATAGATTGGAATAGAAGAGATCAAACTGATCTAGGGCTGGGAAATGTAATGCATACATTTCTGCGATTTATGGTTTACTGTTTAACATGATATAAAACATTTTTAATGTTAATGTTGTTTTACTGTTTTTCCCGACTTCTATGGCTAAAATTGTCACATAAACATTTCTAGGAGGTACACGTCTTTCTCGACTGCACATCCTAGCACAGAAACTTATTATGTGTAGTAGTGCATGGTTATTCATTACGCTCAGCACATGTCCTGGGCATTAATAAGCAAAGGAGCGGATTTACTATAGGGAGAATGGAAACTTCACCTGCAAGTGGTGAGCCAGGTGTAGGAGAGATATGGATAAGCTGCCGTATATCTTTGCACTGCCTGAAGACGATGAGAGACACAGCGTGGACAGAGACTGAACATCAGCAAGAGAAAATAATAGTTTTGAGTCTTTTAAACACAAGCAAATTAAACTTCAGCATTCAATTTGTTTTACGTCTGTATTTATGGTATCTTATAATGCTTCAGCAATGTACACTTATGTTTTTCTGGTCTCACTTTATATTTGGTATTATACCTACTATGTACTAACATTAAAATATAACATTCAAATACATATTTGTGTAATTATATGTTGTTATGCAAAATTCTCACAAGATTCAGATTTGCTTATACTGAGGTTGAAGTAAAGGTAGGTTTAGGAATAAGGTTAAGGTTAGGGTTAGGGTTAGGGTTTAGCGTAAGGGATGGGGTGGGGTAGGTATAGTGTTGGGGCTAAATGCAGGTACTTTAAATTTAAGTACAATGTATCAACACATATGTACATAATAAGTGCATTGTATCAAATGCTTAAGTACATAGTTAAAGACACCTACTATAAAGTGGGCCCATTTATCTTTCCAGTAAAGCTTGATATAAATTGAATCTTCCAATTTGATCCTATTATTAAAAAATGTCCACTGGAAAACAAGATTTTGCCCAACTTTAATCTCATTTTATGGTATGTAAATATGCACTCTTATCAAAGGTTGAAATGGTCAAATTGACTAAAAACTGAAAATTTGAATATGTATATATTTAAATAATTAAAACATATAAATGATGACTAATCAAAAACCCTTGAGACAAAGTATAAAGTAAATATTTAGGATTATATTTTAATGTTTGCTCTTATGTTCAATGTACCATTAATAATTGCGATTAATCACAGAAAACTCTGGAATTGTTCAGTTTGCACATCAATTGAACATTAAATTTGTTATATAAAAATATCATTCATATCTTCAAAACATGAAAGATTCCCAGGCCATTTGTTACCTTATTTTCCTTTTTCCAGTTCTGTTTTCCTTTATTTAAATTATTATTTCAGTGTTTCAGTTTAATGTTCTACTCATGAATCAATATTGGAACGATGACCCCACGTCATAAAATGAAATTTCAGCTGCAATGACGTATCAAAGGTTCTATTTGATGCTTTGATGCTTTTCAAAGGCTTCTTTCATTCAATGGTTCCTTTCATTCTCTCCTGTCTCTCTCTCTCTCTCTCTCTCTCTCTCTCTCTCTCTCTCTCTCTCTCTCTCGCTTTCTTTCTAACAGAGTGCTGCTTTATTACATTGTGCTAGTAGTGTCCTGCTGGGAGTGGATCGGTGCAGAGAGCCAATGGCAAACCGGCAGGTGGGTTGCGGTCAGTGGCCAATGAGGCAGGGTGGGGTTACTGTGTAATAATCAGAGTAAAAGCAGTTCCTCATTCATGCACAGAAAAAACAGAAACAATAACAAGTATTACAGCAATAATAAACAGGCAAAATTACAGAACTTAAAGGGCAGCCAGTTGCCTTTAATTCACATCACAGTCATGAACATGATTTGGTACTTGCTATTATTAGTCAGAGGCAGTTGATATTAGGAGGAGAGACATTCCCATTCTAGAGAGCATTTGATTGGACAAAATGATGGAGTGTAGTATGAGTCATCAATATATTTTTTCCATTTTCTCAGAAGAATTTGTTGTGTATAAGACATAGAAAACAAATATTTGTATATCTGGTAGAAGTGAATTTAGAATTTTGAAATTTTGGAATAGCCACTTTTCATGATCCAGTTATTTCCTGATGATGAAATTGTACATATATGCACTCACTTAGCACCTCTAACACCTCTACACCTACTGTACCTATTCACGTGACACTCAGCCATATGTGACATAGCAGTTCTTCACATAGTGCTGCCTTGCGCTCAGCTGTCAGACGTTCACTCTGTCTTCCAGTGAAATAAAACAAAAAAATACTGCCAAACCCAGTGTCTCTGGATCAAAAGCACCATTTAACATCATAGATTTTAAGGAAGTCTGAGAATGTGTAAAATATACGGAATGATATCTTGCCTCAATCACATCCGTTTTTGATGATCTGTTTTCTACATGGGAATAATATAGTGGTGTGCGCACATCAGAGACATCAGCACAGCCTAACGCAACAAGAACGTTACCTATTCACATCCTACACTGCCGATGTAAAAAAAAAAGAAGAAAAAGGTGGACTATATTAAAGATATATTACAATTGTAATCATATATTAGAAATAAAACATGGAAAACATTTGTATAAAATGTATATTTTAATTTTGTAATGTAAATATTCATGCTGCATACCACCTGAGGGCACACCACAGTTTGAGACCCACTGCATGAAATTATGCAGATACGGGTCAGGAGCTTCAGCTTATTCACATCAACCATCAGAATGGGAGGAAATGTGACTTCAGTGATTTCGACCATGGCATGATTGTTGGTGCAAGATGGCTGGTGTGATTATTTCTGTAACTGCTAAGCTCTTGGGATAATCACACGCAACAGTTTCTAGAATTTACTGAGAATGGTGCCAAAAACAAAAACATCCACTGAGCAGCAGTTCTGCAGATGGAAATACCTTGTTGATGTACAGTTGTAGTGAGCGGAATGGCATCTCAAAATGGACAACACGCCGACCCTTGACTCATGTTACAGTGAGGCCAATTTTTGGAGGGTTTTGAAGGCAGAAATGTGAAGCTTATAATTTTGTAAAATCTCGTAAATTAATTCTTCTGTTAAAACTTCTGTATTATTTGGGGTGTAAAGTTGTTTACATGGATTTAGGATTACATCATCATTTGAGCAGTGAGCAGAATAGCACAACATGTCAAACCTTGAGGCAGAGAGGCTACAACAGCAGAAGATCATGTCAGGCACTTTGATAGGACCATAGTGTTCCTAATATGGTCTGCACATATATTAATAGCTTTTTAAACCTTACACTGTGACTCATTCACCCATTCACACACTCACACACACACTCTCTTATGCAGTCCATCGATTTCGAAGATGACGTCATTTCTAAGATGCATTGTTGGAATGTTGAGGCAACCGCTGCTGTCGGCGGTGCCATTGAAGGTGGCTGTGAAGAACAATCCGGGAGCCACATGTCCTGCAGCAGTAGGGACATGTGAATGCTGAGTCTGGGTATGGATATAGTTGTGGCTGTGCGCGTTGGTGTCTGCGCTGATGCAGCTCAGTTCTGTGTTGAGCGTGCTGTAATTCGATCTGTCGGGCCCCCAGATCGCATGCAGAACTCCATGCCTGACGGTTGGCAGCTGTTGTTTCTAGGACTCCAGGGTTGATGCCACAGCTTTTCAGGGTCTCCTTGAGGTGATCCTTGTAGCGACGCTTCTGACCCCCAGGTCTCCTGTTGGCTGCGTATATCTGCCCATAGAGGACCTGCCGGTGTAGGCAGTGGGAGGGCATGCGGATAACATGTCCAACCCATCGCAGTTGCCGCCTAGCAAGGATTGCCTCCATGCTGCTGGAGTTGGTGCACTGTAGGATGTCCGTGTGGGGGATTTTGTCTTTCCATGTGACTCCTAGTATGCGCTGGAGGCATCTGATGTGAAAACCCTCAAGACACCGAATATGCCTGCGGTAGGGAGTCCATGCTTCTGCACCAAACAGCAGGGTGGAAACACAGACTGCCTGGTAGACGGCCGCTTTGGTGAAGGTACGGAGATCTTTATTAACAAAGACTCGAGATTGAAATCTGCCAAAGGCAGAGGAGGCGAGATTTATGCGTGCCTGGATCTCGTTGTCTATGAGGCAGGTGGGTGTTAGAATGCTTCCAAGGTAGCAGAAGTGCTGAACTACCTTTACTGGTGTGCCATGAATGTAGAATTCAGGGGGTGTGGGGGTTGGGACCGTGGTCTGTGCAATGATCTCTGTCTTTTGGATGTTGACTTGTAGGCCACAAGCTTGATACACTGCGCATACAACATCCAATGTGTGCTGCATTGCGGTAGGGCTGTGGGCTAGGAGGGCACAGTCATCGGCATATTGCAGTTCATGAATTGTGATTACGGTGCACTTGGTGATGGCTTGCAGGCGGCAAAGGTTAAAGAGGTTCCTGTCCAGACGAAACTGTAGGCAAACACCCTCGTCTCTTGCATGCTGCAATCAGCTAATGTTACTCAATCTACACCACGCTATCGTTCAGGTAGAACTATTCTTTCGACCACTAAAGATGACTTCACTAATACTCTTCCAGATCTATCTCATATACTCAATAAACCCCAAAGCCCAGAAGAACTTGATGAAATAACAAAAAATTTAAATGCAGTCTTCTCTAGCACCCTTGATGTTGTCGCCCCACTTCGATTAAAGAAAATTAAAGAAATAAGCCCTGCACCATGGTACAATGATCACACTCATGCTCTCAAGAGAGCAGCTCGGAAAATGGAGCTTATGTGGAAAAATACAAAATTAGAAGTATTTCAGGGTGCATGGAAGGATAGTGTCTGTAGCTACAAACACGCACTCAAAGCTGCCAGGTCAGCATATTTTAGTAAACTCATAGAAAATAACCACAACAATCCTAGATGTTTATTCAGTACTGTGGCTAAATTGGTTAGGAATAAAGCCTCAACCGAACCAGATATTACGCCACAGCTCAAGAGTAATGACTTCATGAATTTCTTTACAGATAAAATTGAAATAATCAGAAATAAAATTGGAATTATGCAATCATCTGTCATAGCACCTCAGAAAACAGTGTCGAATAATTTCCCTCATGTGCAACTTCAATCCTTCGCTATCATAGGTCATGAAGAGCTAACAAAACTTATCGAAACATCAAAAGCCACAACTTGTTTGTTAGATCCTATACCAACTAAGCTCTTAAAAGAGGTATCTCCTGTAATATCAGAACCTCTTCTTAATATCATTAACTCCTCGCTATGCTTAGGACATGTCCCAAGAAACTTTAAAATGGCAATTATCAAACCGCTAATTAAGAAGCCACAACTTGATCCTGGAGAACTTGCTAATTATAGACCGATTTCAAATCTCCCGCTTATGTCAAAAATACTAGAAAAGGTAGTATCCTCCCAAATATGTTCATTTCTACAGAGAAATAGTATATATGAAGAATTTCAATCAGGATTTAGGCCTCATCACAGTACAGAGACTGCACTTATCAGAGTTACAAATGACTTGCTCTTATCATCTGATCGCGGCTGCATTTCTCTTCTAGTGCTTTTAGATCTTAGTGCTGCATTCGACACTGATAGATCACAACATTCTCTTGAATAGGCTGGAGAATTATGTTGGAATTTGTGGAGTGGCATTAGCATGGTTTAGGTCATATTTAGCAGACCGCTACCACTTTGTCTATTTAAATGAGGAATTGTCAAACCAAACAAAAGTAAAGTATGGAGTGCCACAGGGATCAGTTTTAGGGCCTCTGCTTTTCTCCATGTATATGCTTCCCCTGGGAGATATTATCAGGAATCGTGGAATAAGTTTCCACTGCTATGCTGACGATACACAACTTTATATTTCTTCAAAACCTGATGAGATTTCACAATTCTCAAAATTAGCAGAGTGTATCAATGAAATAAAAGATTGCATGGCCAGAAATTTCCTTCTACTCAATTCTGACAAAACAGAGGTTCTAATTATTGGACCAAAAACCTCTAAAAATAAGCCACTAAAATATAATTTGACTCCAGATGGATGTACTGTTACATCATCTTCAACAGCAAAGAACTTAGGTGTTATATTTGATACCAATCTGTCCTTTGAAAATCAAATTACAAATGTTTGTAGAACAGCATTCTTCCACCTAAGAAATATTGCTAAATTAAGGCATATGCTCTCGGTTGCTGATGCCGAAAAACTAATTCATGTGTTCATGACCTCAAGACTAGATTATTGTAATGCATTACTGGGAGGATGTCCAGCAAGATCAATACATAAACTTCAATTGGTTCAAAATGCAGCAGCCAGAGTGCTGACGAGAACCAAGAAATATGATCATATTAGCCCCATTTTATCATCGTTACATTGGCTACCTGTTAAATTCAGTATTGATTTTAAAATTCTGTTAACTACGTACAAAGCTTTGAATGGTCTAGCTCCACAGTACTTAAGTGATCTTCTAACACGTTATATTCCAACACGCTCATTAAGATCGCAAAATTCTGGCCTATTAATAGTTCCTAGAATATCAAAATCCACTAAAGGAGGAAGATCCTTTTCATATTTGGCTCCTAAACTATGGAATAGTCTCCCAAACACTGTTCGAGATGCAGACACACTCTCTCAGTTTAAGTCTAGACTAAAGACTCATCTATTTAGCCAGGCATACACCTAATTTATCCCACAATTAGGCTGCTTTAGTTGGGTCTGCCGAACCAGAAACCAGAAACATTGAGCATGATCTCTAACTCTGCAATAAATTCAATGGCATCTACGCTTACATCTTTTTATTTGTTTCCCTGTCTCAACCTCGGGACTCCTATCCTGAGGTCACCAGAACCGGCTGGATCCAGCACCATTCCTGCTTCATGTTGGACTCCACTGCTACATGTTGCAGAATGATGATGACTAAATGCAGCCGGTGCCAGCCAAACATCACTTCAATCTATTATGACGGACTTCAGAGGATGAAATTATGCCAACTCCAACCTGCATCACCTCGGTCTATTTATGGACTACGATCCTGAAATGAAATGCTTAGACTAACAATTGCCAACAAAAGCCTTCATCAGCCAATTAACAAGGACAATTGCATCTATGTGAACTTCTGCAATTAATCAAGATGGACTTCTAAGATTTTGGTCATTAATCTTACAGTTCAAACACAATCTATGTTTAATCAATGACCCTTATCACTTAGTTTAATAATTTTAAACCATGATTTTACCTATACATAATTAATATTTACATTACATTCATAATGTTAGCCAGAGGGGAACTGGCACCCACAGTGAGTCTGGTTTCTCCCAAGGTTATTTTTCTCCATTAATCTACATCTTATGGAGTTTTGTGTTCCTTGCCACAGTCGCCTACAGCTTGCTCACTGGGGTTATTAATACAATTATCATTTAATTATTTATAAACACTATTAAAATTCATATTTTATCTAAATTACACAATGATGATTAATCGACTTTATAGACATTACAGTTCTTATCGTCTGTTAATGCTAATATTCTGTAAAGCTGCTTTGAATCGATGTGTGTTGTGAAAGGCGCTATACAAATAAAATTGACTTGACTTGACTTGACTAGTCGAGTAGGTGCCAATGTTTGGATCTGGGGTGCATCCATGATGCTTTGTATTTGTTTTTCATTTGGAAAGTTGTGTTGGTTATGACCAGTTTGTGCTCAGAGCAGAGGGAAAGGAGTCGCAGGCCATTCCTGTTTATGTTGCCTAATCCATGTTTCCCAATTACCCCAGACCAGAGCATGTTGTTGGTGCCTACTCTGGCATTGAAGTCTCCCAGAAGCACAAGTTTATCATTGTGAGGAACTTTGAGGAGAGCTGTGTCAAGAGACTCATAAAAAGCGTCTTTGATGCTTTCTTCAGCATCCAGAGTTGGTGCATAAGCACTTAGCAAGGTTGCATAGCGACCCTTCGCAAGAGGAATGCGCCAAGTCATCAGCCGCTCACTGATTCCCACAGGAGATTCTGGAATGTTCTGGAGCAGTCTGCTTTTGATAGCAAAACCTACTCCATGTAGACGGCGGGTAGCTTCTGGAAGACCCTTCCAGAAGAAGGTGTATCCTTGCCCGACTTCTATTAGCGAGTCCTCTCCTGCGAGCCGGGTCTCACTCAAAGCTGCAATGTCAATGTTATATTTGTTAAGCTCGCTCGCAACCAGGGCAGTGTGTCTGCGGGGTCTGTCAGTTCCATTCTGCACATCAAGAAGTGTGTGTACATTCCATGTAGCCAAGATTAATAGTTTAGACTTATATTTATATTTTGGACCGCATAATGGGATGCCTTGGCGACAGCGGTGGGCCGCCCAGGAGTGTAGGGAACTGGCAGTGTTTGGGTCACCTTTTCTAGACCCTCCCCCCGGCAGGGGGTGAGCAGTGCGGACCCTGAAGAGGGCTGCTCAGTCACACAAGAAGCTGCCGAAGGTGGACACTGTTCCAACCCGTCCACACAACGACCATCACGCTTGTGCCGCCTCCGTGCAGGGCTCAGACTAGAGGCCGCCAGTCTGATCCAAGACCTGCCTCCGTCACATTTACCATATCGCCGAAGGACTTGTACGGTGAAATGACAGCATACACAAAGAGTGGATTTAATGTGGAGAGAGGTGCGCAGACCCTATCTCCACAGCTTCACTCCAGAATCCAGTTCCCAGTGGCAGGAGATGAACTCTAGACAACCGGATGGACGGTGGAATTGCAGGGGGCTGCCAGGTCTCTGTCTGTTGAGCCTGCCTCTCGCGTGTCCCCAACGCGGCCTTGTCTTGAGGAGACGATATGCTCACGGAAGACGACCCACAGAGCAGTGGAGGCAGCAGTCTTAGTTGATGGCGGACTGCACTCGCCATGTCGAGGAGTATCATTGGCATAAATGGAGTTTTTGCAGCGGATCTAGCGATGCCACTCATCTAGTCCCTCCATACCTGATAGACCTCCGCTGTTGGTGCACGGCTACTTCTTCGACTGGGGACCACCGTACGGAGCCCCCAGCTTATTTCATAGCTTACCTTCATATCTGAAGGGATGTCCATTATCCGCCACCTATGGACGACACACACACACACACACACACACACACACATGTTGTGTTTCCATGTTTTATGGGGACTTTCCATAGACATAATGGTTTTTATACTGTACAAACTTTATATTCTATCCCCTAAACCTAACCCTACCCCTAAACCTAACCCTCACAGAAAACATTCTGCATTTTTACATTTTCAAAAAACATCATTTAGTATGATTTATAAGCTGTTTTCCTCATGGGGACCGACAAAATGTCCCCACAAGGTCAAAAATTTCGGGTTTTACTATCCTTATGGGGACATTTGGTCCCCACAAAGTGATAAATACACGCTCACACATACACACACACACACACACACACTCACACACCAATGATGGCAGATCTGCCTGGCAAGGCACTAGCCTGCCATTGGGAGCACTTGGTGTTCAGTGTCTTGCCCAAGGAAACTTCAGCATGTGGAGTCATGTGGGCCAGGGATCAAACCCCAACCCTGCTATTAGTGGCCAACCTGCTCTACCACCTAAGCCACATCCACTCCTAATAAAGTGCTCATTATATATATGTACACTTAATATACATAAATATGTATGCTGTTCATTGAATATCCTGTTTCAGTCAAAAATACAACATATATGATACGAAAGTAGAATACGTTGCAGAAATGTTGGAATGTCTTTTTCGGTTTGACTTGGGGGTTGTAATTGTGTTTTTTTTTTTCTTGGCATGCGATAAGGTTTTATTAATTAATTTTATTTATGGACATGTTGCTTGATGGAATGACATATGAATGAAGGTGCTGATAAAATTGAGCCTTTTTACTCAAAGCATTCAACATATGATCAATACATGGATTCCCTACAGCAGGTCATTAAGACTGTTCAACCCAATCAAGCGCTTATTCTCTTGTGTGAGAGAGATTTGCTGTTCCATTTAGCTCCCAGTGATTCATGAGAGTTACCTTATTAAGCATGAGCCCTCCTGTAAAACGAGCTCATTCACTTGATCACACGGCTACTGGTATTAATCAAATAAGACATAGATCAAATCATAACCATTTCAAACAAGATTGAGAGAGAGAGAGAAGGTCTACATCTGTGTCTTTCCCTCTCACTGTTTAGATAGACAGACAGATAGATAGATAGATAGATAGATAGACAGACAGACAGACAGACAGACAGAGAGATAGCTAGATAGATAGATAGACAGACAGACAGACAGACAGACAGCTAGACAGCTAGACAGATAGACAGACACAGATATTTGATTTTTATAGTATTATTATTATTTTTTTAAAGAAAACATGGGGTAAATCGGAATGACTTTTTGTGGTAATCAAAATTATGCTAAAAATGCTGTTAATTCAGTTTAACTTGAATTGAACCCAGAATATTCCTTTCATGTTCACTTATTATTCCTTTAGTTTTTCCAGATTTTCACCTATAATAGATGGAACATGAAGATGTATGCTTTAGTTGAAGTTCCTTATCTTTATAATGCCACATATCCAATTCACATCCAGAGAAAGACCCAAGATTTCTGGACATACGGTAAGATTTTTCATTTATTTTTTACAGAATTATAGATTAAATGAAGGAGCATGTGAGAAGGGTCCAGAGAGAGTTGTAGGCATGTGTGCTTTTGTAAGGGATTCTCCATCCCAACGGCTGCAACAGCTGCAGGAAAGGCAGCTCCTGTGCTGATGCTATGGCAGAGAAATGCTTGTTAGGGCAGAATATAGCCAAAGCTCCAGGGACGAGCCAGACACAGTGACTATTCATAACTGCAATTGGTTTGACAAAAAAATCAGGTGAAAGAGAGAGAGAGAGAGAGAGAGAGAGAGAGAGAGAGATAGATAGATAGATAGATAGATAGATAGATAGATAGATAGATAGATAGATAGATAGAGAGAGAGAGAGAAGAGATGTGTTGAAAATAAACATTTATCGGAAACATTTATTGTATCAGATATTTTGGACTGGTTTTCCTGCTGTCCAAAAGCATCCACTCTAGAACAGTAGTTCTCTTACGAGAGGTTCTCTCGTATTGCGTAAGCTTGCTTATGCTATGGGAAAGATTCATCTTTTCTGAGATATTGAAGCCAAAAAATTATCCTTAATTTTGTATCCATTGTCAACGCAGTGCGGCAGCTGCAGACTTTGAGCGGGCTAGCTAGCGAGCTCATTGGTTGCTCTGCAGCAACTGCTGCAGCCTATAGACGAGCTTGGGTGAACTCGCATCCAATGAGAGGCGTCCGCGCGCTCACTGCATCAAAGCCCGCCAAAAAGGGCGTGACTAGAGTGCATATAAGCGTAGTTCGTAGGCTGGAACCCTGATTTTCATCTCTTCAGCGAAGCTCTTCGCATCTCTGAACTGGAAGCCGCGTCGCCGTTCGAGGGGCATCTAGCAAGCGTGGACAGCGCTCGAAGAAGCCGGCCGTCTTCGCCACCTTCAGCCATCCTGCGAGCTACGCCATCCGGTGACGTATCCTTTTTTAGAGCAAGCTAAGTTCCTCAGCGAACTTCACAAAAGACTATCGAGCGTCTTTTTAAAGATGCCTCGCACTTCCTGCGGCTCATGCCGCGCTCCTCTCAGCGCCGGAGACCGACACATCATCTGCGCTCTCTGCCTGGGACTGGGGCATGCAGAGCTCACCCTCGCTGACGGCGGATGCGACCTCTGCGAGGAACTTCCGATGTCGACCCTGCGGGTTCGACTCGAATTATGCAAAACCGAGCTGCCGCGCGCTTCTGTTTCGCCGCGCCGGAAGAAGCGCCGCTCCCAAAGGCTGCCGGAACCGGTTTTAGAAGCGACTGTCTCGCCGAGCCCTCCTCGAGCATCGCGTTCACCCTCCGCCCCAGGGACGCGCAGTTGCCGCCGAGCGGCCGCACTGCTGCCACCTCGGAGAGCGAGGCGGAGGACAAAGGCTGCTGTTCCATCATGGCTTCGGACAGCGAGGAGTGGTCACAAGCCTCCTCAACGGCCCAGGAATCCAGCAGGACCCGCGCCGAGTCGAAGGGGAACTGATACGCCTCCTCACACAGGCCGTCGACCGCCTCGGGCTCGAGTGGTCACCGCCCCCTGAGCAGGCTCCCAAAAGACTCGACGGCTGTTTTCTTCAAAGCCGTCACCGCTGGCGCCCGCGGCCGGGCCGCTCCCTTCCTGCCGGAACTCCACGCCGAGCTCTCTAAATCGTGGAGCAGCGCCTCTCTCGGCCAGGACTCGATCCCACGTCTCCACCGCTCTCGCTTCAGTGGACGGCGCTGCCGAGAAGGGCTACTCTTCCATCCCCCCGGTCGAGGATTCGGTAGCAGCACACCTTTGCCCGCCCTCCGCGAGATGGCGGTCTAAACCAGTGCTCCCGTCTAAGGCCTGCAGAACTACTTCCGCCTGTGTTGGCCGCGCCTATTCCGCCGCCGGCCAAGCTGCATCTGCTCTGCATTCCATGGCCGTCTTGCAGATCCTCCAAGCGGACCTTCTTCGGGAGTGGGATGAGAGAGGCAGGCACCCAGAGGCTGTTACAGATCTAAGGAGCGCGACGGACCTCGCCCTTCGCGCCACCAAAGCTGCAGCCCAAGCTATAGGGAAGTGCATGGCCTCGCTGACTGTAACCGAGAGACACCTGTGGCTAACGCTAGCCGACATGGGAGAAACTGAGCGCTCCACGTTCCTCAACGCGCCGCTCTCTCCATCCGGTCTCTTCGGTTCCGCGGTAAGTGGCATTGTTGACCGTTTTTCGGAAGTCCAGAAAGCCACCCAAGCCATGAATCTCTTCCTGCCTCGCCGCGCTAGCTCCTCTGCAGGCCGCCCACGTAACCAGCCTCCTGCACGAGCATCTTCACAGCGCCCAGCTCAACAAAGCCAGACTTCCCAGCGCCGACAGGGCGGTCGCCCCAGATCGCGCTCAGACAGCCGCCGTAGACCACCGCCCCGCGGGCCTCGGCCTAAGATTGCGCTGAAACCTGAACAACCGAAGTCCTCCTAGCTTTGTTGAACAAACGACGGCTCAGTCCGCCGCGGCCGGACCACCGTCAAAGCTTCGCCCCTGTCAGTCCCCTTCTCTCAGGCTACTGCAGTGGTGAATTTAGCAGCCAACAAGCCGGTGACACTGCCCGCTTGCCTGCACTCAAACGCCGTTTTCACGGCGACCCAAATAAATCTTGTAAAGAGCAAACATGTCTTATGTGTAGAAAATGTGCCCACAACCCTGTGTTCGCCCCTACACACAAGCATAACACATCCCGTGCCCCTATCAGAGCACGCTCTCATAAAGCGGTTACTGAACCGCTCGAGCGTCAGAGTCAATGAAGGCGCCCACAAATGCGTCGTGCGCCCATTCTCTGGCAGCTCTGTCACACGACCAGCCCTATGTGTAGAAACCGTGCCCACAATCCAGTGTTCACTTCTGCACACAAGCACTGCATGTCTCGTGTCCCCACCAGAGCACGCTCACATAAAGCGGTTACTGAACCGCTCGAGCGCTAGAGTCAATAAATGCGCCCACGAATACGTCGCGCGCCCATTCTCTGCCCGCTCTGTTACACGGCCAGCAAACATTCCTCTGTGTGTAAGTCCCGTGCCCATGACTATGCTTGCGCATCACGTAACAGATGTGACTCTTTCCCCATTCATTCCAATCGGAAGTCACTCACAAAACAGCCTGTTCATGCTGTCTGCGAGCAATCATGCATAAACACACTAAACGCAGCTCACACATTTTGTTCAGCGCTCTGTGTGCGGCAATCAGAGCGAATTGGCCATTCACCCTCTAGCGTTACGCTTCAAAGTGTGGGCAGCTATTCCAGGGATATCCAAGTGGGTGTTAAGCACAATACAACAGGGCTATTTGCTACAGTTCGATCGCCGCCCTCCTCGCTTCAGAGCGCGGCTCGAAACCACTGTGAACACGGAAGCAGCGTGCATGCTTCGTTCAGAAATAGCAAGCCTTCTGTGCAAAAGGGCCATAGAGAAAGTGCCACCCTCTCTGAGCGAGTCGGGGCTTTACAGCCATTATTTTCTTGTTCCCAAGAAAGACGGCGGCCTCAGACCCATATTAGATCTCAGGGTTTTGAACAAGGTGCTTGCAAAAGACCGTTCAAAATGCTTACAATCAGGAAACTCCTCGCGCATGATGCGCCAGGGGACTGGTTTATTTCTCTCGATCTGAAAGATGCATACTTTCAGATTCAGATAAATCCCGTCACAGGCCATTCTTGAGATTCGCCTTCGACGGCCAGGTTTATCAATACACCGTCCTTCCATTCGGCCTGTCCTTAGCACCCCGTACTTTCACGAAGTGCATGGATGCGGTGCTCGCACCCCTGCGGAGTCAGGGTTTGCGAATTCTGAACTATTTGGACGACTGGCTGATTATGGCTCAGTCACATATGGAGCTTCTGTCTCACAGAGCAGTTCTCCTCAGCCATCTGAACAGTTTGGGTCTTGCAGTCAATTGGACCAAGAGCTCACTACAGCCCAGTCAGACAATTTCCTTCCTTGGGATAGAACTAGACTCCGTGGCAATGACAGCTTGCTTATCTACACAGCGCGCGCGCCGTGTTCAGCGACTAGCCGCATCTTTTCAGATGAACAGCCTCACGCCTCTGAGAGAGTGCTAGGTTACATGGCCTCAGCCGCAGCAGTACTTCAGCTGGGTTTACTGCACATGCGCCCGCTTCAGCATTGGCTAAGCACCCGCGCGTCTCGCCGGGCTTGGGCCACAGGCCGCCAGCCCATCAAGGAGACTCAGACCTGTATTTCAGCTCTGCAGCCTTGGACAGTGGCCGAGTGGTATCAGCGAGGAGTGACAATGGGAGCTGTATCTCGCCGAAAAGTCATCTCAACAGACGCGTCCAACACGGGTTGGGGCGCGGTCTGCGAGGGCTCTCTGGTTTTCAGCCTATGGTCAGTTCAGGAAAAGCTCCTTCACATAAATTGTCTGGAAATGATAGCGGTCGAGTACGCGCTAGTGCGCTTTCTCCCGGTCATTCAGGGTCACCACGTCCTGGTCCGTTCGGACAACAGATCTGTGATATCCTACCTAAACTGTCAGGGCGGTGTCAGATCCAGGAACCTTTTCCATCTGACGGAACACATACTGAGTTGGTCCCAGTGCCACCTGCGCTCGCTGAGGGCGACGCACGTGCCAGGCCACCTGAACGACAGCCCGGACAGACTGTCCAGAGACAATATTCCCCCAGGGGAATGGTCCCTGCACGCTCAAACAGTCCAGACGTTATGGCACCTATTCGGCAGAGCAGAGATAGACCTCTTTGCGTCAGAAGAGAACTCTCACTGCCCGATATTTTTCTCGAAAAGCGAGGACGCGCTGGCCCAGGACTGGCCCAGGCGCCCGCTTTACGCCTTCCCCCCGTCTCGCTATTGCCACAGATCTCCTCTCTCAAGCTCGCGGCACAATCTGGCATCCCCACCCAGAGCGCTGGGCGCTGCATGCGTGGGTGATCAACGACTACCCGTCGCTCTGCCAGAAGGAGTAATAAATACCATTATACACGCTAGAGCCCCTTCCACAAGAAGACTCTATGCGTCAAAATGGTCTGTGTTCTCAAAATGGTGCACCGACAGAGACCTGGACCCGCGGACATGTGGGGTGTCGTCGCTGCTCGTATTTCTACAAGAGCTGCTGGATAAGGGCAGATCCCCATCCACGCTCAAAGTGTAGGTGGCAGCCGTTGCGGCGTTCGCTGAACCCCTGCACGGCCAGTCATGGGGAAAAAACGAGCTGGTCATCCGCTACCTTAGGGGAGCTAGAAGGATGAACCCCCCGCGCCCCCCATCGGTTCCTATCTGGGATCTTTCTATAGTTCTCGAAACTATGAAAGCCCCCCCTTTCGAACCACTTCAATCCGTGGATTTGAAATACCTTTCACTCAAAACCGTTTTTCTGACTGCCCTGTCATCAGTCAAACGTGTGGGAGACCTTCAAAATGCTTACAATCAGGAAACTCCTCGCGCATGTGCGCCAGGGGGACTGGTTTATTTCTCTCGATCTGAAAGATGCATACTGTCTTGAGTTTGGACCAAGTGACTCCAAGGTCATTTTAAAACCTAGACACTGCTATGTTCCCAAGGTGATCGGTACTCCTTTCAGAGCACAGGTCATTTCCCTATCGGCGTACCAGCATCCGATAGTGAACGCGACGCCAATCTCCTTTGTCCAGTCAGAGCACTGAGATTGTATACCGCGCGCTCCGCCGCTTTCAGACGCTCTGAGCAGCTTTTCGTTTCGTTCGGAGGGCGCACCAAAGGTCTCGCCGCCTCGAAACAGACACTATCTAGATGGATAGTGGACGCTATTGCTGCTGCATACGCGTCAAAAGACCTGCCATGCCCGTTGGGCATTAGGGCTCACTCCACTAGAGGCATGGCATCCTCGTGGGCATGGTCCAGCGGGATTCCCATTCATGACATATGTGTGGCAGCAGGATGGACTTCCCCCTCCACATTTGTCAGATTTTACAATATGGAAGTGCCCGCTCTGCAGGCAAAACTACTAGCGGTTTAATACGCTACAGCTCCCCTGGTGAGCTGCACTGATGGGACACATTCCACACAGACCGGCACCACCGCTCTGTCGTTCCCTTCCCACTATGTGCTTATATATTACACAAACACTGACCCGCATTCTTGCCGGCCAAATCTTATTTCCCCACTCATAAGGGCTCCCCGGGTTCCCCTTAATTCCCTGGGGCTCATACAGTGGATGCTTGGCGCGCACGGCGTTGACAATGGGTTCCCGTAGCGTAAGCTAGCTTACGCAATACGAGAGAACCTCTCGTAAGAGAACGTATCGGTTACCTAACGTAACCTCGGTTCTCTCTAGATGAGGGAACGAGTATTGCGTAGCCGGCCGTGCTTCGCGCTCACGGCGACTTTTCTCTTCAGTCAATGAAAACCAGGGTTCCAGCCTACGAACTACGCTTATATGCACTCTAGTCACGCCCTTTTTGGCAGGCTTTGATGCAGTGAGCTGCGGACGCCTCTCATTGGATCGCGAGTTCAGCCCAAGCTCGTCTATAGGCTGCAGCAGTTGCCGCAGAGCAACCAATGAGCTCGCTAGCTAGCCCGCTCAAGGTCTGCAGCTGCCGCACTGCGGTGACAATGGATACAAAATTAAGGATAATTTTTTGGCTTCAATATCTCAGAAAAGATTAATCTTTCCCGTAGCGTAAGCTAGCTTACGCAATACTCGTTCCCTCATCTAGAGAGAACCGAGGTTACGTTAGGTAACCGATACGTTTTCAGCATTGTTTTCATTCAGGAACCTGCTTTACATTGGACATCACGTGACGACCCAACACAGTACCAAAATTGTTTTTTATACAAAAGTACCAAAAATTTCCTTAAAATCAAACATGAGATGTATTAAAGTGATAGTTCACCCAAACATGAAAATTCTCTCAATTACTCACCCTCATGCCATCCCAGATGTGTATGACTTTCTTCTGCCGAACACACATGAAGATTTTTAGAAGAATATCTCAGCTCTGTAGGTCCTCAAAATGCTAGTGAATGGTGAACTCCAGTGGTTCAATATAAGACTTCAGAAGTGATATGATAGGTGTGGGTGAGAAACAGATATTAAGTCATTTTTACTATAATTCTCCTCCCTGCCCGGGGATATGCACAAATAATGTGAGTCGCCAAAAACAAAAGATTAATAATGTGAAAGTGAAAGTGGAGATTTAAAGTAAAAACAGACACATATATTTATCTATTTCTCAGCCCCACCCATTATATTTTTTCTTAAAAAATACTTGCCTTTCACCACTGGAGTCTTATGGATTTCTTGTAAGCTATCGTTATGTGCTTTCAGAGCTTCAAAATGTTGGTACCTATTCACTTGCATTGTATGAACCTACAGAGCTGAAATAGTCTTCTAAAAAGTATTTGTTTTTGTTCAGCAGATAAAAGAAAGTCATACACATCTGGGATGACATTAGGGTGAGTAAATGATGAGACAATTTAAATTTTTTTGGGTGAACTGTCCCTTTAATAAAACGGCGTAGTCCCAACAATATGCAAAATAATAGTATTAAAGGAATAATATGTATATATAAGTTATATAAGTCAAATTAAATTAAGCTCAATTGACAGCTTTTGTGGCATAATGTTAAGTACCACAAAAATAATTTTAACTCATCATATATAATATATTTATTTTTTCTTTTAAATTTGTGAATGTGAATTTTCAAGAATAAAACTGATTTAGAATTGAAAACACACTCAAACATCAGCCCAAATCTCTCCAGACTCCTGCCTGTACTGCTCATAATTAGCTGCTTTGTGTTTTAATCCATTCCCTCAGGACTTCTCCCATCCTCTAGGCTGGAGTCACTGCAAGAGAGCAAACTGCATGATACGTGTCCACGGGCAACGCCTATATATGGACACACCATTCTCAGCATGCCTGGTGCACATGACTCGCCCCCCTGAGAAAGAACACCTAGATCCGCCCTGATATCGGCTCTGTGATAGCAACCAAGCTCCTCTTGGTTAAACCGCAGATTTTGCACTCCACCTCATGTGATCTACAATGTTATTGGCTATAAACCCATCTTTTTCTCCCCTTTTTATTTGCTTCTTGTGACATCAGCATGTCTGGTCTGAGCAGAAGCTTTGTGAATCAATGTTTGCTTTAGACACAAGCTTACAGTGCAAAATGTGCATGTGAAAGCTCAGTTTTGCTGCAGTAAAACAGCTCATGCATGTAGCGAACACATTATCACAGGTGGAGTACAGGTTAAAAACACAGTCACTAATGTTATTAACTGATTAAATAAATGTCTTAATGATATCAGTGTGACTTGAAATAGTTAATAGACAATGACATGGATGAGTTTATTTCAGGCAAAGCCAGACAAGAAAAGGGAATCCTGGAAACAGGTTTATAATTCAGGAAATGGTGCAGAGGTTGTGCTGTCTTGGAGGGTGGGTGGGGGGTTGAAGGATGATCCGGGGGGAATGAAATGACTTGTGCAGCTTACGTGAAAATGGCAGGCAGAGCTGATAACATTACAGCAAAAGAAAACCTTACAGGACATGTGCTTTGAAATTGATTCTTAACACATGTGGCGATCTTTGCATTTCTGGTTCTTGGTTTCACTGGCCATTTGATTTGTTTGTTATGCTGCCTGTTGAGTCAACCATAACAGCCCAGTGTGGGCACTTTCTAGTAAGTTGCATCTGTCTTTCTATAAATGCATTGTAAATGGATCAGGATAAACGAGCAAGCAGACCTTGTGAAAGCAGACTGAAGCAGAGGGTTAGTTGAGTTCTGCTAGCTGACTCTAATGATGTGCTGTGGTTTTGGCAGTGATGAGTGACAGCTCCTGTATTCTGCTGCATGCACGGATCTGTGCTGGATATGGAAGCCAAGACAGAGACTGCAAAGATAGGATAGGGGCATTTTGTCTACAAATCACACTATAAATAGAATATCTAATGGCTAGAGAAATCTATAAATATTTTTAGAATCTTTTTTTATTATTATTATTGCACAGCTGTTTGGAATTCATAATTCTGATTGTTCAATCGCGGCATTCTGCAGTCAAATATTTTTTTAGAATGACCGCTAGACTGTATTTAATTTATAATTGTAGTTTCATGCCTCTCGTGTTTCATTCCATAAAATTAAACTAAAATGTACAAGAAATATTAGGTTTATTAAGTTTAAGTAAATTATCCTGTCAATGTTTATTTTATATTATAAATCAAAATTAATACAATATTATTATTGTCAATAAAAATGAGATGTGCTAGATAGAAATGTTTCTAAAAATAACAAGTTTATTCTATTATTATAATAGAGAGCATAGGCTACTCAAATCTAATTAAAGGTTAATGTTTTCATGATAACGCAATGAGTTGCCCCAACGCCTCACTGCACAGGAGGCAAATGCTCTGATTTGTCAAGGTCAATTAATGAAGGCAGCTTAAGGGACCAAAAAAAAAAAAACCCTCTCACACCCTCAGGGCTTTCTTAGTCCTAACAAAAACAGATTAAATGACACAAATACATGTCCTCCAATTAAGATCATTAAGAGGAAGCTGTCATACACAATTTTGATGTTACTTTTGCATCCCTTTATATATATTTCAGTGCACTATAGAGCGCCATGAACAATTGTAATACATTACATGTACTGTCATAAATTGTGTTAAACATAGTTTTCAATTAAAAACATAAACTATATAGGAGCATAAACTATAATCACCAGAGGCGTTTAGTAATGAAGTACAACTTATCTGTTACTAGACGGGATCACCCAAAAATGAAAAAACTCTCATAATTTACTCACCCTCATGCCATCCCATATGTTTATGACTTTTTGTTTCTGCTGAACACAAATTAAGATTTTAAAGAACTATATCTCAGCTCTGTAGGACCATACAATGCAAGTGAATGGTGTCCAGAAATATGTTTGAATCTAAAAGTCAGCTTAAAATTAATCCATAATACTCCATTGGTTCAGTCAATGTCTTCTGAAGCGATCCAATCGGTTTTGGGTGAGAACAGACAAACCAAAAGTATTTTTTATAAATCTTGACAGAAGTCTCCTTGGCGAACATGATCTCAAGCTCGATTACACTTCCTACAGCGCCATCTAGCACTCTGCACATGCGTCAAGCACTAGGAAGTGCAGTCCAGCTTGAAATCATGATTGTGCCTAGAGATTGCAATGGAAAGATGTAGAGTGAAAAAGGAGATACATTTTGGTCTGTTCTCACCAAAACAGACTGGATCACATCAGATGACATTGATTTAACTACTGGAGTCATATGGATTATTTTTATGATGACTTTATCTCCTTTTTGGAGCTTCTGGAGGCCTGGTCACTGTTCACTTGCATTGTATGGACCTATAGAGCTGAGATTTTCTTCATTTGTGTCCTGCAGAAGAACAAAAGTCATACACATCAGTGATGTCATGAGGGTAAGTGAATGATAAGATAATTTTAAGTTTTTTTTCCAGTTCCCATTTTGGCATTTCACAGCCTCCTTAAATGGTAACCGATTAGAACAAAATAAGAGAACGCTTAATAACTTTCTTTTTAAAATACAGTGCTCTGTGCTAGAAGTGGGTTACATACAAGTTGCAGTTATTGCCAGATCTCGCAAGATAAACATTGGACATGGTCTGGAAAAACAAGCTCAAAATAAGGGACTTGCCTTACTCAAAATAAGTGTAGACTTATAATTACAATTTTTCCCATGTGGGGACATGCATAGAATACAGTAGCCAATATCACAGTACATCTAACATTAATTCAGTGAAGACTTGGAAACAATTGAGATATGTACTTTTTACCTCTGAACGTTTTTCATTTACCTCTGTACACTGAGCACCTTATTAGTAGTAGTAGTCCTAGTAGTAGTCTGTTTATTAAGAACACCAGTACAGTTCCTTACTCATTACTTATTCATATGATTATCTAATCAGCCAATTGTGTGGCAGCAATGCAATGCATAAAATAATGCAGTAATGGGTCAGGAACTTTAGTTAATGTTCACATCACCCATCAGAATGGGGAAACATGTATGGGCTACAACAGCAGAATATCATGCAGGGCAATTTATTCAGACCATTGTGTTCCTAGTGAAGTGCTCAATATGTAGGCCTAGTAATTATGTAGTAGTCAAAAAAGGTTTTCAATATGTCACAGAAGGATATGCATGCAATTAGACATGGAAATGTTTTATGCAAGCAGTTTCCTTCTAGAGAAACCTAGTCTTACATTTCTCCCGACAACATTACGTTACTTTTGCGACTGAAAAATCTGTCAAATTGGTTCCAAAATGGTAGTGAATGATTCATTTCTATAATCTATCCGCAAATCTGAATCAAAATCTCAAGGGGATCCCCAAACAAGGTGTGTCTCACTTTATATTACATACAACATAATTATATCTTTACTTTTACTTAGTATGAATATGACAAATCTGTAGCCTATACTTTATACGATGATCACGTGGTATGGGGTTGCTTGTAACACTGTTAGGTGGACTCTCTCTTTAAGAGCAGTACCCCTGCACCTTTAAGGCTGCAAAAAGGGGGGTTGTTGTGTTCTCTGATGCTCTGGTGCTGAGACTGAGCTCTGGAGTGATCAGTGCAGCAGGGGAAGATGCGCGTGCTTGCTGACTGCTGGACGGCGCGAGGTGGTGAAGAGGGATTTTGCTCTGAGTACAGCTAACAACCGTCATCTCTATACATTCACGAGCTGGAGTTTCATGGCTTTTTCTTTTCTTTCTTTTTTCGTTTCTCTTTTTTATGATTTTTTAATATTTTTCTAAAGTTTCTAATATGATTTTGAAACATTATTAATTGGAGTGGATTTACTTTTGCGCATTTTATTTCAGAGTAAAACGTTAATTAGGTTTTTTGTTTATTTGTATGAGACTACTACACCTGTGCCCAGTGCTCTCAGCATCGCACCTGCCTGCCGCTCACCGTCTCGCGCCACAGCTGGATCTCAGCTCGGCTTTTAACGGAGACAATCAGCCGGGAGCGCACACCTCATCCACGCGTACGAGCGAACGTGCGTGCATTCGAGGGAGAGAGGGGGAGAACGAGCTTTGGTTCATATGTATCTCTTCTGCTGGAAATATTAATTAAAGATCATTCATATTTTTCCTCAAGGATTTTTTGGAGGAAAAGTGTGCAGTGGGCAAAAACAAATCTTAGTTTGGAGATTGAAAGGAGCGGGGCATGTGGATATTGGCCATCATCTTTTTCCAGTGCATTTTGAATGGTAAGTAGTCCTTTTAAAATTTTTATTCCGGTCTAACTTCTTGGAAAATAAATAAACATCGAATTCAATTAAGCAAACAATTAACCAATTCGTGATGTTTTCAATATGTGATTGTCCATTTTTGTCCATTTCTGCACAATTCGAGTTTGTCTCTCATGTCACATCCGCAGATTAATTCAGTTTATTTCAACACACATTTCACAGAACTAATTCACTATTCTTTGAATTAAATTTGCAATTTTAACAAATATCATAAATAACTTGCATGCAAAATATTTCCTTTACGTTTTTAAGACGTAAAATGTATTTGCTCAAATATCTAATTATTTAGGATGAACAAATGATGGACACACAAATGAGCATTTCAGTTTTATGAGGAACTTATATCAACTGTCACATCATTACTTTTACAGCCCATAATATTAATCATGCACGCATGAGTATGCAAATATGATCAAGTGCAACATGAATCTTAATGTCCATGTTGGACCTAGAGCTGATGTTTTGACAAATTCTTTTAGTTTTTCTAACGATCATGGGCCTATTTATATGTATTATATCCAAATGAAAAATAATATATTGATTTGTTTAAAAAAAAAAAAAAAAAACACATCCAAAAGAAGAAACAAAAGGGAAGAATTTGAATTATAGAATTAATAATAAAATAAAGCAGGTAATATTTTGAAAAACAGCATTATATATATATAAAAAAATCCCCTTAAAATACTATATGAAAAAAAATAAAAATTCTGGAGGCATAGTGGCACAGCCGCCATGTTTCAAGAGGAAGCAGTGGAGCACTGAATGAAAAATAACTCTCAGTCACTCAATTACCACTTTATTTGAACAATTTAACTGTAACCATTTTCAAATGTTTTATTTCACACATGCATTTTTTGTTTGGGTGTCCAAATTTTATGACCTCTAAAATTCTACTGCAAATTCTCGACAGGAGGCCAGTTTGTTGATGGCTTTAAAATGGAGAGACAGTGAGTGGGTGCTGGTTGCTGGGCTAAAACTGGATGGGTGTGTTTGTGGTGGTGGGGTGTGTATGTGTGTGTGTTTGGGGGGGTTGTGCAAGCAAGGAAGAAAATGGGGGCATTTAGGTGGCTTTACCAGCATGTGGAGCATTAAAATCAGACCAGGGTTGAATGTGAATGAGGCAAATGTCGGTACGATAGCAGATGCATTTTAAGAGAATGATCAAAAAAGGACACAGCGATGTTGCAGTACAAAGGGTATCGCTCAAATAGCTAAAATAGACAGTTTTCACACAAAATTTGTTTTGGTTTTTGGTGTTTTGAACATCCTTTTCATGAGCTTTAAAGAAAAATTTCAAATTTCTGCACGGTAGAGATGCAGCCAGAATGGGTACAGTCATTTAACCTCAATTAATGGTATATCAATGCAATTGATTATCATTTCAGAGGATTGCTTTTTTGCTAAATTGAATGGTACATGCCCACTGAACTGTGTGTAAAGTAGCATTTCTAAAAAGCATTTTAAGTGTTTTACATTGATCAATATACTCCCATTTGTTCTGTTGTGTTTATTCTAGTATATGTGGGTCTATCTGAGGCTAAATTGATCAGTTGTCTGATACGGTGCCATTGCTGTCAATGCATCCCTCTCTCTCTCTCTCTCTCTGTCTCTCTCTCTCTCTCTCTCTCTATTTCTTTGGTCATTGTAGTGTGTTTCTTGCAAAAGTGTGTGTGTGTGTGTGTGTGGGGGGGGGTCTGGAGAAAGAGAGAGAGAGAAGCCATACAAAATACAAAATGAGCCTTTCATGATTTGGTTAAGCTCACAGCCCAATTCTCTGCTGGTCTCTATGGAAACCCCTCAAATGTATGTTGGTGCAGTGGCCTTGGCGCTTCCTGCACAGGTGACTCCGGAACTGTTCCATATAATGACTACCAGATTAACAGGAAAAACTTTGCCTGCTTGTTTGTAAAGCCTTTCGGGATCTTTATCCGGGTGTTGAGGATAAATTAATTCCCCAGCCTCTTAAACATCCCTCCAGAGATTTAGCCATGTATTTTGTTTTCCTTGTTGTTCCGAAATGATTCTTGGACACGTGGACACCCTATTTCAGGAAAGCCGTGTCCTTGTGTATAACAATTTAATTGAAACAATGTTTTTTGCATCTAGATTAATAATTCTTATTATTAATTAGTGGATTAAAGGGATGATTGCCCCAAAAATGACAATTCTGCCATTTACTCTCCCTCATGCTGTTTCAAACATGCACAATATGACTTTCTTTCTAACACTGACAGACATCATTTACGTTCATTGCGTCTTTTTTCCATACAATGTGACAGTGAATGGTGACTGAGATTCTGCCTTTAGTTTTTTTAGGTACCTAACCTTTTATAAATCAATGCAATTCATTATTTCATTAACTAGTTTAATGCTGATATTAAGTCTGTTTTTCTGAGCTCATCTCCTTGCTATTGAACAACTAATGTTTTTGCATGTTAAATCATGCTGAGTTGTTTTCAATAGCTCTTGTGATTTTGAAGAGCACTCGAGACCGTGTGCAAATTAACACATAAATGTAATCGGAGCAGCAGAACCGTCCTCACACAGACCGAACAGCAAGTGGGAGTGATGTTGTTTTTGTAAACTGATGCTAGGGGCAGACTCTAACATACACTCAAATGGACATGAGTAAACAGCACAGTGTAAAGTAAAGTGCCCAATCAGCTGTCGCTTTCTCCGAGATGGTTTTAAGTGAGCTTTTATCTAAGTCCAAATCAAACAGACAAAAGTGTGTGGGCATATCCATTTGTTTTCCTGAACTATATGCCTGTGTTTGAAGACACAGTGTACTGTAGTGTGCTATATAGAGAAATCAAGGCCATGTTTGTGGTCCTGAAAAGAGAGGATTTTGTTTTTGTGACTTTGTGGCAGGGCAAACCTGGCATCTGTTTAGAGTCATTGAAATACTCAACCTGAATGCTTTGCAAACAGGAACATGATTGAGGAAATAGTTACTGATGTTATAATCAATTAATCTAAAGTCCTGAAATATGCTATAAGTTGGGGTACTCGAGTTTGGACTCAGACTTTTTTGATTAAACTAAACTATATAGAATGGATAAATTGAAAATGAAGTAGAAATAAAAATAAAAACTAATTAAAAATTTGAAATAATAATAACAACTCATGAACAGATTCATTCGAACTTGGACTTGGCCTGTTATGGACTCAGTCTTGACAAGGTGGACTTGAACCCACACTACTGTACTGTCCTCTCAAGTGAATAAATCAAGTGTTTTAGTTCTTTGTAAGCTGTGGATACTATGTTTAAAAGCGTGAACAGACAAGCAAACATATTTCTTGTTATTTTTTATACTGTAAAACTAATTAATCCCTATAGACTAACCTCTGCCCTTTTATATATTTTTAATTGTAATAATAATTTAAAAAAATATTTACATATTTTATTAATCGTTTTTCCCATTTAGGATCCCAGTTGTCCCCAAAAGGAGGTTTTGCCAGATTTAGTCAATTTTGTCCCCAAAATATAGCTACAGTAAGTGGACCCACGCATGGTTACCAAGTATCTAAATGAGGCCATATAATAGATTTCTATTGTTTTCACATAAAGCTGATTACAATTACTACAAACTAATCTTTAACCAAAACCCTAGCCCTAAAAGATTTTTAGTTGCATTAAAGAAAATACAATACATATACACTGACCTAAAGGATTATTAGGAACACCTGTTCAATTTCTCATTAATGCAATTATCTAATCAACCAATCACATGGCAGTTGCTTCAATGCATTTAGGGGTGTGGTCCTGGTCAAGACAATCTCCTGAACTCCAAACTGAATGTCAGAATGGGAAAGAAAGGTGATTTAAGCAATTTTGAGCGTGGCATGGTTGTTGGTGCCAGACGGGTCGGTCTGAGTATTTCACAATCTGCTCAGTTACTGGTATTTTCACGCACAACCATTTCTAGGGTTTACAAAGAATGGTGTGAAAAGGAAAAACATCCAGTATGTGGCAGTCCTGTGGGCTGAAAATGCCTTGTTGATGCTAGAGGTCAGAGGAGAATGGGCCGACTGATTCAAGCTGATAGAAGAGCAACTTTGACTGAAATAACCACTCGCTACAACCGAGGTATGCAGCAAAGCATTTGTGAAGCCACAACACGCACAACCTTGAGGCGGATGGGCTACAACAGCAGAAGACCCCACCGGGTACCACTCATCTCCACTACAAATAGGAAAAAGAGGCTACAATTTGCAAGAGCTCACCAAAAATTGGACAGTTGAAGACTGGAAAAATGTTGCCTGGTCTGATGAGTCTCGATTTCTGTTGAGACATTCAGATGGTAGAGTCAGAATTTGGCGTAAACAGAATGAGAACATGGATCCATCATGCCTTGTTACCACTGTGCAGGCTGGTGGTGGTGGTGTAATGGTGTGGGGGATGTTTTCTTGGCACACTTTAGGCCCCTTAGTGCCAATTGGGCATCGTTTAAATGCCACAGCCTACCTGAGCATTGTTTCTGACCATGTCCATCCCTTTATGGCCACCATGTACCCATCCTCTGATGGCTACTTCCAGCAGGATAATGCACCATGTCACAAAGCTCGAATCATTTCAAATTGGTTTCTTGAAAATGACAATGAGTTCACTGTACTAAAATGGCCCCCACAGTCACCAGATCTCAACCCAATAGAGCATCTTTGGGATGTGGTGGAACGGGAGCTTCGTGCCCTGGATGTGCATCCCACAAATCTCCATCAACTGCAAGATGCTATCCTATCAATATGGGCCAACATTTCTAAAGAATGCTTTCAGCACCTTGTTGAATCAATGGCACGTAGAATTAAGGCAGTTCTGAAGGCTGAAAGGGGTCAAACACAGTATTAGTGTGGTGTTCCTAATAATCCTTTAGGTGAGTGTATATATATATATATATATATATATATATATATATATATATTTCATTGTTGCCTTTGAGTTGTCATCAAGTTGACTTCTAAGGATACTTTTGTCCCTGAAGTATAAACAAGAAAACCCCCACACCCATCAGGCGTTTATTACAGATATGATACATAGGGGTGCATTTTAATATTGATTTAGTTATTATTATTAAGATATCAATTGTGAAGTTCAATGCATCAGGAAAGCAAAATATGTATTAGTAATAGATGCAAATTTCTTATAAATATACAAATATGTTGTTTGAGTCAAACTCTGCATTGATTTATACAGCTCTACTCAAGTGAGTAGTTCTTACTCTAGCATATCAGTAATTCTGGGAGTCAGTTGGCATAATGGCATTTTGATGATCAGCTTTGCTAACTGTTTAGTGAGAACTAAGTCTGATCAGTATTCATATTTTACATCAGCACAGCTCTTACTGTGAGAACACAGGAAATATGCCTGATTCCACAACAGGTTGACAGGCGGTCCTGCATGCTCACAGCTTTAATGTGTATTTATCTCCTGCTTTGATGACTTGGCAGAAAAAGCACCTTGTATTTTTCAGTAAAGAAGCTTGATGACTTTAGCACAAGCCACTGTGTTTCTCTGTGCACCGTGACTATCTTAGTTTTCTTGTGGATGAAACGAGCTTGCAGGGCATTATTTATTTTGGTCTGTGCTGTTTTTAAGTAATTGAGCACAAAAGGGTTATTTCTGGAGAGTCTTTATTGAGAGTGGGTGGGAAGATTTAACAGGCCACATGTGTAAATAGATCTCTGGGTTTTGTAAGTTTTTTTTTTTTTTTTTACCTGTAGGCCCATAGCATACATGTATAAAGTGTGCTCTTGCTACCTGGCACCAATTACATGATTTGTGCACTTTATTGTCACTTTGGTAAGAAAGAAACTGGAAAGAAGATGCATATAAACCCATTTTACTTCCAAAATCTGGCGTATTTCAGGTAGAAACAGGATATTTAACCAACAAATGCAGGATTGGACTTCATTTTGTCCATTTGGAATTGATTAGATCATGAAAAGTGGACTGTTGGATGGAGGGGAGGGGTTAAAAAATAAGAGGGATTGGTGACATCAGCAAAAAAGAAGAGTAATTTCAGAGGTGGAACAAATTACATTTTGATCAAATATTACAGAGACCAATGTTTTTTTCTTTTGAATAACATTCACAATGAATGATGCACAATAATAACACTTGCCATTACATTAAACACAGTTGAAAGCTATTTGGCTCGTTAAATGAAGCTTACGGATGTCTTACGGTAAATATTAGTTCAAAAATGGCACAAAAAGCAACAGCTTCTTCTAGAAACTCTTCAGTCAATCATTGTTTTGAGGAATGAAGGCTATACAATGCTTGAAATTGCCAAACAACGGAAGATTTCATACATAGGTGTACACTACAGTCTTCAAACACAAAGGACAACTGGCTTTAACAAGGACAGAAAGAGACGTAGAAGGCCAGATGTACAACTAAACAAGAGGATAAGTACATCAGAGTCTCTAGTTTGAGAAATAGACGCCTCACATGTCCTCAGCTGACCAACACACAGCTGACAGCTTCATTGAATTCTACCTGCTCAACACCAGTTTCATATACAACAGTAAAGAGAAGACTCAGGGGTGCAGGCCTTATGGGAAGGATTTTTTTTTTTCTGACGTCACCAATCCCTCTTATTTTTCAACCCCTCCCCTCCATCCAACAGTCCACTTTTCATGATCTAATCAATTCCAAATGGACAATGAAGTCCAATCCTGCATTTGTTGGTTAAATGGCAAGTTATTTTCTAGTGCCAAATTAGCAATTTAGCATGATTACTCAAGGATAAGGTGCTTGAGTGGTGGCTGCTGGAAATGGGACCTGTCTAGATTTGATAAAAGAATTTACATCAGTAATGTCCTGACTATACTTTGTGATCAGTTGAATGCCACTTTGGAGAATTAAAGTACCAATTTCCTTCCAAAACAGCAAAATCGTTATTGTGAATGAATATTATTCAAAATTTTGGCCGCCAGTGTGTGTGTGTGTGTGTGTGTGTGTGTATATATATATGTGCCAATTTAACCCCCAGAAATGTGTAACATTTGCATAGATCCCAGCAAATGTCTCATTAAAGCTGTTCTGGCCTTAGGTCTGTTCTTTTTCCATTCCACTCTCTAACGGCCCATCCCCACAAGTGATTATGCTAATTGCTGTTTGATCAGATGATTAAATTATAATTCGATTAATCCTGAGCACTTAATGCTTTGAATACATTTACATCTGCTTGGCTGCATAAGTGTGTATGGCATGAGCTTTCTGCTGTTCAAGCAGCGTGAAGAGGGGCTGACCTGGGACTCACACCCAAATATTAGCACATGTGCTTGTTTAGGCCAGAAACTGGGACATTTGGATACTGTATGCTATTTATCAAAACAATTAGATATTCATACTCGTAGTCAAATAAGATGGGTCAGTAAGTGGCTGATGCCAATATCAAGAGAGCTCTTATATTTTATTTATTTATTTGTCTTTTATCCAAGATGGCTTAGTGAATTCAAGATGCATTTTATCAGTACATGCATTCCCTGGTAATCAAACCCATGACCTTGGCATTGCTAGCACCATACTCTACCATTTGAGCCACAGAAAAACATATATGTATGGCATATGACTGTTTTGAACAGTGCATGTCTTCAGATATTTTGTCCAACTTTAGACGTCGCCACCGCATGTCACCATGACGTATGCTGTATAAGTATCGTGAGAGCGATTCGCTGCATTTGCTCCAAAGCGGCTGTCCAAGCTCTGATGATGACACAGCTTATTCGCGAATGGCCAGACTTACCGATGGTGATGTGTGTTTCATGGACTGAGTTCACAGTGGCATACTACACATGCTACTCTTACTACTTCTGCTATGCCAATCTTTGCCACTAACAAGGTGTTTTTATTCTGACACCTTTTGTTCCACTAAACCCTCACAAATCTGTGTTCTTCTAACAGTGCATCATGTTTATATCATGATATAATATGTTTATCATAGTAATATTATGTAAAATCATATAAAACTATTCAAAATTATTAAAACTACAGACTTGTTTATTGGTATAAATAAATATATGTACTTTTACTGGACATTCTTATTGTACACACAGCTGTATTAAGCAGCACATAACCTTTTCAAATGATTAACTATTCTAATGCAGTGGCTACATTAGCAAAACGGCTGAATCACTTATCCTTAATGCTCGGATGGGCCTGCCGGCGGTTGTCAGAATTATTTTTTTGGTCAAAATATTAATAATTACAGTCTTGACCAACACAAAATGGGTATCATTTGAAAGTTTAAAAACTCTACTTTCCAATGCATGCAGGCATTATTAACAAGTGAAGTGCTTTGAAATTTGCTGACAAATCAGAAGTGTTCCATTTTGATAATTTATATAAAAGAAATGCACTGTACATACCGTATTATTGCAATCACTGAAAACATCAATCTCATAAACTAGCCACATGTCATATGTTGTTGGAAAGCTCTCAAAGAGTAGATTACAACCAGCCTATTTGTTTTACAGACAAATATATATATTGAGCAATAGCTAAGTATATGTCTCAATTATGTTGGTGTTGATTATATGCCTCATTTTTGCTTATGACTTCACGAAAAATAAACAGAACATAAAATACCACTTCCCAGTACTTAGTGATTTTCTTATTAACAAACTCACACACAAGGTAATCCAATGCATAGATCATTAGATAATCCACACAAAGCACAGTGTTACATATGGCCACTAGCAGATGGCTCCAAGTAAATGACCAAGACTCAGTGATGACTCAAATGGCACAGAATGAATCTCATTCTGTGAAATTTCATTACTAAAATCATGTTTGCATGCTATGCAAACCTTTAGTCATTGTTGTGTTTTCACGTTTAATTAGTTCTTATGAATAAAGATTGTTTTATTTGTTTGGAGAGACTTTTGGACACAAGGAGACATTTTGGACATTATGATAAATTAAGTTTGTAATGTTATAACTTTTGATTGCTTTCTCCTATCTGCACAACATTTTTCTTAGATACAGTTGATATGATTGGGAAAAAACCCAATCTTTTTCTCAAAAAAATATTTTCAGTGATACTAAACACTTTTTTTTTTTTTTGTCGAGCTATGTAAGCCTTTAATTTGTAAATCCCACTGAAACAGGAAATCTTTAAAAACAAATTTAGAGCTTAAAGGGTTAAAACTGATTTAACTTTCCTTTGCAGAATAACGTTTAAAGGTTAAATGTGCTATTTCTACTCCACTAGCATCACCAAACGGAATTCCAATTTTTCAGATTTCTTGAACATTCAAATTGTGTAACATTCTACTCAAGTGAGTAGTTCTTACTTTAGCATCTCAGTAATTCTGTGAGTCAATTTGCATAATGGCATTCTCAAGGCATTGGTTGAGCCAATGTCGGAATGCTTCATCAAGCCTAGCAATGTTTTGAAAGCACAAAAGTGTTAAAATTAGCGCATTTACATGCACGATCATAAACCAATTATGCTTAATAAGCCTGCAACATGTGTGGTCATGTTAATACCTTAAACGGCTTTACTTTACCAGGGTAAGGTCAAAAACGACACATGTAGATTTTTGTCCATTATCCAGATTTTGCGTTGCATTTAAACACCTCTACCAGAGTTCTTATCGGCTTTTCAAATTTGCGCTAGTGTTGTGCGCATGCCTGTTTACGTTTTGACATCAAAAGCAGAGTCTCATGTAAACATGGATTTATTGTGTTGTCAGATTTTTGGCTCAAGATGATTTTTGGTAATTATTAGCATATTGGCATGGATGTAAACACACTCAGTGTCTATTCTTTTTGGAGAAAGTAGTAGGCATATATGAATGGCTTACTTGTGGTCTTTGCATATTAAATTCAGAAGGAAATATTTTAACAGTAAAAGTTTTTTTTTTTTAAATACACACTTCACCTTTAATCTTAAATTAGATTAAATTAGAGATAAAAGTTTACCTCTTCAAATTTCCTTTAAAAAACTGCATATATGGCATTTGGCACATGATATTTGATATTGGTGCAGAATTAAACTAAACAGGCCTACTTAAATATTAAATAGTAGTTTTTGCTCAGTTGAGAATATGCAATCCAAATTGAGAATATGAGTTGTTGTATTACACGTGTATCTGGGAGTTGTGTAGACGTCAGCCCAGCTTGAGCAGCCGAGACACGTTTAGCTCACATTCCCTCATCATTCGAGTCAGCGGCGCTTTAGATTCAGACATCAGCGGCGTCGGCTCCGTAATTGATGTCGATCCACGGAGGCCGTTTGATCTCTTTCCCACCACCGGGGAAGCTCTAAACGAACATTTGCGCTGACATTGTTCAGATGATATTCAAATCTTCTCACTTAAGAGATTAAAAAAACTTTTCCACGGGGATGCGTGCTGCTCCTGCTCTCACCCTTCTCGGCATCTGGGGATATCGTCGGCTTTACATATTGGCAGTGAGCGGGGGTCCATTAACCCAGACGCGCTGGCTTGTGCTTAATATTCATGAGAGCAAATTGCAAGCTGGTTAAATTGCGGTGCTCCGGTACAGCTCCCTGACGCCGCTCTCGATTTAGCCTCGAGGCAGGGACACGATTTCGAACTCTCCCGGGCCCGGCTGCTGTTCCTGGCTCCCCCCGCGCTCTCCGACTTACCACACGCCCGCTGCCTTAATTACCTTGAGCCCGTGACGTTCTGTCAAGGTTCCGCAGCCCGCGGGGGGAAACCACCCCTCCTATCTGCTTCACAGACAACAGCGCAGACACAGTCGGCCAGCAGCCAATAGAATGACCCATCCACCCACACCAGGGCCAAGTTTTTTCCTCAGAGAGATAGTGTGCTTATTTGACTCTTTGCACTGTGATTGTAACAAGCATTTGTTTGCTTTATAAATTGTACACAAGCAATTCATTATGGAAATATTCAAGTCATAAAAATGTTTTTCATTTGGCAAGAGTGGCAGTGCACTATTTAAAAAGCACTGCATAATTTACCGACAGCATACTGTATTTCACCCAACAAAAGTACCGTTGTTGGCTACTGTATTATGATGTTTGGACATGGTATCGTACATAAATTGAATCATGGAAATATTAAAACCTTTCCAAAAAGATTTCACTTATAAAAAAGTACCATGGTATTATCCTTTTGAACATGGTAATATGGTAATACCATGTTTTGGACATTTGTCAAATTGTATGTAAGCAATTAATAATGGAAATATTCAAAGCTTTCAAAATATTTATTTGCTCAATAGTTACTGTAACAGGGTAAGAGAGGAAGCATGTTTCACATACAAAAAGTATCATGGTATTACATTATTATTATTATTATTATTATTATTATTATTATTATGTTATTTTAAAACATGGCAATACCATGCTTTTGGACAAATGTCAATTAATCCCAGAAATAATGAAATCATCCAGAATATCTGAATTGGGAAATAGTGCTGGTTTAACAGGACAGATGCAGCAAGTTTTACATAAGTACCATGATATTAGCAAGTTTTTTAAAAATGGTAACATTTGTTTATTTTGCTGAATTATATTCTTGATTACATATGCAATTCATCATAGAAATATAAAAATCATATAAAAAATATTTGATTTAGGCAGTTGTGCAGATTAGAAAGGCACAGAGGTGGCATTTTAAACATAAAAGTAGCCATTGTATTGCAACGTTGCCTTTAACTATGGCAAAGAAGAGAAAAGGTTTTTCCAGTACCACTATAGTAAATGAAAATGGCAATCATTCAATACCATGATATGTATCAAAGTATCGTGGTGTTAACCTTCGATACCATTACTGTATTATGGTACTGCCACAGTGTGCCCTGATCACCTCTAGATCGTCCTGCTCCAGGTTTCTTAGTTTTCAAATCAGAGCAGCACATGCAGTTTGCCGGATAAATATTGATTGCACGTTACTTAAATAAATCACCTGGCTAGTTTTGAAAAGGCTCTTGTAATGGCTGGTTACACACTATCAGTGAACAAATGGTTTATTATTAATGGGTTTTTGGAAGACAAACCAATATTTCTGCTCATCCTAACTGTCTATCTGCTCGACTACTCCTCATTACAGACTCCCATTCAGACCCATCACATCCAAATGTAATACATTTCTTTTTCTTTTCTAAGACTGATTTCTCATTTATAGACTCTTTATTCATTAAAGAAGTGTCAGAGAGAGAGAGAGAGAGAGAGAGAGAGAGAGAGAGAGAGAGAAATGAATTAGTGTAAAGCCACTATATTTAAGGTATTAAGGCATTCATTTTCATAAAGATGCTTTGAAACTTGTTTTATGTGTTGTAAAGTGCTATGCAAATAAAACTGCACCATAGAAAAATTAAAATTGCACTTGTTACTGTAAGGTGCTATTTGTACCTAATTTGATCTGAAAATGACTTTTATTGCATTCATTTATATTAAATCATGTTTTGACTTGAATATAGTTAATTTAAAAAAGAAACATGATGCATTTTTTAGGTGACCTGCTATTCCTACATTGTGATTTCACTTGACTTAAAGCTATAAAATAGTTTTGAAGCTTAAAGCTTCTTGAAACAATTGATTCAGTTGTGGGTCTGAACAAAGTCACTAGACCGATATAATGCTGATATACACTCACTTAGCCCTTGATAAGGAACACTATGGTCCTAATAAAGTGCCCGACATGGTCTTCTGCTGTTGTAGCCCATTCACCTCAAGGTGCATTCTCAGATGCTATTCTGCTCACTATTGTACAGAGCAGTTATTTGAGTTACCGTAACCTTTCTGTCAGCTTGAACCAGTCTGGCCATTCTCTATTGACCTCTCTCATTAACAAGGTATTTCCATCTGCAGAACTGCAGCTCACTGGATGTTTTATTTAGTTTTTTCGGCATTCGGAGTATACTCTGGAGACTGTTGTGTGTGAAAATCCCAGGAGATCAGCAGTTACAGAAAAACACAAACCAGCCCTTATGGCACCAACAATCATGCCACAGTCGAAATCATTGAGATCATAATTTTTCCCCATAACTGAAGCTCCTGACCTGTATCTGTGATTTTATGCATTGCAGTGATGCCACATGATTGGCTGATAATTGCATAAATAAGTAGGTGTGCAGGTGTTCCTAATAAAGTGCTCAGTGAGTGTGTGTACAGTTGTACTGATGTAGTACAATGGAATTAGAGCAAATTAGCTAAAAATTTACTAAAAATTAACTCGAACAACAAGGCTTTTAGTAAAGTTTGGAGCTGAAACAAGTGGAACAAAATCTTTTGATAGTCGGTCAAGCAGATAACCTATTTCGGCTATTGCTAATCATTTCAATATGACCAAATAGGCCCAATTAATCAACGTTACATTGGTCACTTGAAACAAGAAAAGGAAATCAGCTATAGACCTCAACGTTAATATTTCCAGCAGAGCCATTCTGCATTTTATTTTATATTTAAAGAAGGTTTTGAAAAAAAATTACTATTAAATGTTAACCAGATATTCAGCTTAATTGGAGAGATTGTAATAGGAAAATGTGTGCTTGCTCGACCACCCTGCCCCCTCTATCAGCTTGACTTTAAGATGGTCACTGCCCTTGAGCTGTCACATGCTTAGTCCATAAATATCACCTAGAGTCAAGCCCAGACAGGGCCATGGAGGGCCAGCATGTTAGAGTCTATTTACAACAATCAGTTCACAAAAACCCCAGCTACAAGCAGTGACAAAGAAACCGCTCCATCCATTTTTTCATTCACATAAGAGTCACTTTTAATCAAACAGCATGCTGCGGCATATTCCGCTCTGAAAAAGCCAGACTAATTATAAATTAATTCAATTCATATTTGAAGAGTCTCGTCTGCCCATCTCTATCGTTTCGATAATTGAGAGTGGAATGATTTTGACGGCGTCACTAAGCATGTGGTGGTGTTTAGAATCTGAATTTAAATCAGACTGACAGATACTGACTGTGCAGATTTTTAAAGATGAGGTGAATAGAACATATTTAATTCTGTCAGTGAGTCCATTAGTGGTAGAATCTATGTACAGGCCTTTACTAAAGCTTAACTCATGGGGTCTGTGGTACCAAATTGTCTGGGCAACATCTGTGGTTTTCTTTGACATCTTCTTGTGTCTGTGGGTTCTAAGAGTCTGCAAGTTGGACAACTTAATGATCTGTGTTGCTATATTCATGCTTTATCTGACAATATAATACATCTTTTTATTACATATATATATACATATATATATATATATATGTATATATATATATATATATATATATATATATATATATATATATATATATATATATATATATGGAATGTATAACAGTAGAATAATATGCATGTATATATGCATAATAAATAATACAATATATACAGTGAATAAAATAGATGTAATATATTTGCCTTTTCATTTGTTTTGTTTTCATTTACAAAAACATATTGTCTATGTCTATGTAGTCAAATAATATAGATATACAATATATAATACTTGCAGCAACATAACAACAAAAATGCTAAACAATATAATAATTATAATGTACAACACTGCCAGATCAAAATGTATTCAGTACTGTTTATAAAATTATGGTAGTACATACAATATATGCCGCAGTGTATCGCTGTCAATTCTCAGTATTCACATAACATCTTTTAATATTTTATGATTAAAAATTATTTTGATCTTCCACAGATACTTGGCTTTGAATTATCAGTTGAGTTTGAAACTACTCTGTGCACACAGAAACATTAAAAACAACAATAACGTATACATACATTTGGGCATAGTGTTGGATTGTTATGCTTTTGTTACATGCTGATTAAAATGTCAGAAAGGCATATGCCATTTATGGTCATTCATTTGTTTTACTTACACTTAAAAAGGTCTAAATAATCATAAAAAGGACAGAAAACGGTGTTAGTGACCATCCATTGCTTTTTTCATGCATTGCCTGGTTTGCACCTTATTGGCTTAGAGCTCTGCAGCACTCCGTGGCATTGACATTCTCTCTCTGAAAAACAGAAGAAAAAACGCTTTTTACCTTTTATTTTTGTGTGCTTTCAGTCAATAGTAGCTTTACTATTGCACACAACTCAGCTCCATCATACAATACAAGAGAGCATTGCAATTATTTTGTGTGATCTCTGAAATGTTAATTTATAAGTGAGACAATCAATTCAAATCAAAACAAACTATGTCATGAATTTTGGTTTTTACCAAAGCAATGGCCAATACAAAAAACACAATGAAATTGATACAAATACATAGAAGAGAAATTATAGCCCTTCAAACTCTATTTGGCCCTGCTGGAAAAACTTCTACCAAGAAATCTTTTATTTTTATCAAGTGTGACTTTTATTTAAAAGAAGGTCAGTAAATTTGTGTGTCTGTGTATGCATGTATAATCTCAAACCTTGAAACTAATGGACCATAGTGAAAATAAAATTTATAAATGCCCATTTTAGCCACATAAAGAGGGGAAAACTTTATTGAAGTGGATAATTGCATAATTTTTTTTGAAAGTGTTAAACAGTCAACTATTAATCGCAGAAATGAATATGTTAAATTTCACCTGCCCTTATTATAATATAAGTTAAAGAAATTAATTAAGAATAGCATTTAACTAAATATTTCAATTTAAAAAGAAGACCTAAAATACCAAGCAGGGGCTCGAAATGATTCATCGTTTATTGAATCACATTTACACAAACCATCTGAATGAACCAATTTACTAGAATGAATTAGACTGTCCTGCATAAAGAGGATAAATTGACTCAGACTTTCTAACACCACATGATAGAGATGACCGTTTAGGACGAACCAATTCACTTGAGTCGGACTTTCGAATGCTCGACTCACTGAGAAGACATACTGCTGACCTGTGGCTACTTCACAACACTGCCTACATTACACAAATAAGGCAGGTTAGGAACCGTTCAGACAGAATGCGTACTTCTGCTTTAAAAGCTAGACTCATGAACAAAACACAGATGTCTCGAGACTCGTTTTTATAAATGTACATTTTTTTAACCTTTGTCTAAAAAATGTGGCGCTAATGCACAAGATGCTGAAAAACAGCATTTGCCAAAGATGTCCATTTAGTGCATGTTTACATAGGAAACAATTGAAAAACAGTGTGGATGTACGGAAAACGCTAATACAATAAAAACTATCAATAGATATAAAGGACACTAACCCCATGTCTTCTCTCCCACAGTTCTCAGTGAAGACCTACATTCCAGCTTGTATTTTGTCAATGCATCTCTGCAAGAGGTAGTGTTCGCCAGCACTACGGGGACTCTGGTTCCCTGTCCTGCAGCAGCGGTGCCGCCTGCCACCCTGCGCTGGTATCTGGCCACCGGCGAGGAGAGCTACAATGTCCCAGGGATACGCCATGTCCACCAAAACGGCACCCTCCAGATCTTCCACTTTCCTCCGTCCAGCTTTAGCAAAGTGATCCATGACAACACTTACTATTGCACAGCGGAAAATCCTTCAGGGAAAATCAGAAGCCAAGATGTTCATATTAAAGCAGGTGAATGTTTGTTTTAAAAGTTTAAATATATTTTAGATTGTATCAAATGTTTTAAATGCATTATTTATACACTGCAGATATTAAGAAATAATACTATTTCTATTCCAGTTTAAAATGCATAGACAGCTAAAAGCAACTAATTCTGAGTTCCCATGAAAAGTATGAACACATTTCTTTGTTTGAGAATTCCCAGGAGCCCAACATAGCATCCCTTGGTTCAACCAATATTGTGAGTTTGGGGCGGGACTATGTGTTTGGCCAACCAATCAAAAACAGGGGGAATGTTCAGGGAAACCTCTTTGAGAACAGCAATTATTTTTGCTTTTCCAGTTTGATGATGTTAGTGAGACAGAAATGACAAACTTCACCTTTAATGTCTCATGTTATTTTGCTTCTCAAGTAAATTTATATAATGTCCTAGATGTTTAGATATTTATACAAAAAAACAAGCCAAAGATACAGATTTTTGTTGTTGTTGTTGTTTTCAGAGTATGGCTCTTTACCAATGACATATTAACTTGAAGTATAAATCTCAAAGCTTCAACTCTCTCTTTCTTTATAGTCTTACGAGAGCCCTATACGGTCCGTGTGGCGGACCAGACCGCAATGAGAGGCAGTGTAGCGGTCTTCAAGTGCATTATTCCTTCCTCAGTGGAGAACTACATCACTGTTGTGTCATGGGAGAGAGACACTGTACCACTCGTCTCAGGTAGGACACTTTACATTGAATTTTAACTCTAAAGACAGAAACATACTTTACACAAGTTCGGCAAACACAATGGCTTGGCTAATGCATTGCAAATTAATGTGTGCTCTTGCATTACTGTTGCGGCAACAAACCTCAGTATTTAAGGGGGCGTTAGAGTAACCTACAAATTTGTGTGCCTTTAAATGTGTTTTTATCAAGGTAGCTAGTTATAAACTTGTTAACTTGAACTTGCTTGGCAAGATTCTCTTCAAACTGTTCTTCCGCTATGACAGTAGTTGACCCGAAACAGAAAATCTACCATAGAAATTGTGGTTTACGAATATTTTATCACTAGCTATAGCGCCCCTTGTGGCAAAGCTGAGAATACAAGGCATTCTTGCGTTCTTTTGTGGTCTGACATTCAAAATTGATTCAACTCAAAGAGATGCAGAAGTATCTTTTTACCTTATTATGGATTTTAATGTACATGTGTGCACCTTTATATGGCATAATGTTAAAATGTGTACAGACATCCCTGGGGATTGGTGCAGTTATGATGTTCCTAAGCAAAATTCAGCCAATTAGAGTCCCGACTCTGGTTCCCCATGATTTTAATATGCTCAAAGCCTGCTCTTGAGAAGGCATCCACATATTTAAGTCGCTTCTTCTCCTGTTGGTGACAATGCAAGATTTATAGTCTCTAAGTCTCCAAGTCTCTAACTTGGCATGTTGTCATAGTGGCGCTCTTATAAAGAGCTCCTCTCTCGGCTGTCTAATCCTGAAGAAGTGGACGGTGGCAGTCATGTCACTGAGCTTCACTGTACTGACCCACTTACCTTCCAGGGGCAGCCAGTGAGAGCGCTTTTTCAAAATCCATATCAGTTAAATAGAACACTCGTCTATACAACTGTTTCCCCCCCTCAGGGCTGGCGGCTCTTTTTATGGGGCATTTAGCAAATTCAATAAAGAATCAAAAGTCGTTTAGACTGGGAGTGAGCGAGGATATTTTCCATTGACGTGCCATATTTTTCTGTACAGGAAGAGATACTGATGAGATATATGAATCTTTTATTCATCTTTAGAGAGTAATGTGACAAATGTTCCCCCGGAGCTGACAGAGGGGATGGTTTTGCCGCAATATCCTAAATTACAGTCTTTAAATTTTCAAACATCTCATGTCTAATGCTCAATCTCAATTTGTGCACACATTTTATTCTTACAGTAGTCTATATGAATGTCAAAGCTTATTTTTACTGAAGATGGATTTATTTTTATGTAGATCATGACAAGAGAGACAGTGTGCAATGAATTTGACAGATGTCTGTCATTTAATAGACGCTGTCACAAAACATTAGCTTGCGGTTGTCTGCGCCCCTTTTCTGTGATAATTTTTCATAATGAAAGCAATATTTCTGCAAACAAATACAGTTTAAACACAGTTCAGTGCATGTGGAACATTTGCACTTTTCAGCACAGACTGTTGAGATTAAATATACCCTGAGACTGTTTTTATTCTCAACAAATGTTTATTTAAAAATGAGTAAATAATCTTGGGGATTTATAACACTTTTTTATCCATATTTATCTTACCTAACACATTTACTGTAACTAACATGTTAACATGCAAAAACAAATTGGTTCATAATGTGTTTATTTACATTAAAATAGTATTCAATTATGTTAAAAGAGGTATTTAAATAACCTGGCCATAAAATCCTTCTTAAAGTTGCAGTATTTAAGATTCAGACACCCTTGATATTAATGACACCTGTGGCCGTTAAGTGAACTGCAGCCAGCTAACTGTTGCTCGTCATCGCACTCGTGTACACACTCCATAGGAACGCGAGCAACCGAGCATCGGCCAAAACAATGACGTAACGTACAAAGAGACTGAACGTGATCCACTGGCATCATGCTGACAGATGAGGTAGCATAATTCAAATGACAAATGTATAATTGTTTTCCTACAAACTTTGAGACTAAACTAAAACTACTTATCAGCTAACACATAGCGTACTGATACACATACAGCTACATAATACTGAACAATACCAGACAGTTTACTGTTGCACTGCACTGTTATGTTGCACTATTGTATGTTTTGTATGTCATATGTTGTGCTACGATCAAAAAACCAGCGTATTTGCTTAAATTTATCCTGTATACCTGACTTTTAGTATAAAGAGAAGATCGTTGAAATTATTTGAAAGAAATGCCCTGTCGATGTTCACTCTAGTTTTCGCTCGACCACGATCACGTTCCCGTTTAGCCAGATGGGATTCAGTTGATAAATTATTAATTTTTTTTGCTTACTCAGAGTTTGTGTAGTAATCGGTGTTGTGCTGGCAGATGGCCGTTTGCTGGATTCCATCTCTAAGATAACATTACCTAGTGTTGCAGTTTGTTGTCGCTGTTGAATAGTGGAAGAGAAGTGCTGAGGCAAGTCTCTCGGGAGCACACTTAAATGTCACATACTTTTGATTTTCCCGGAAAAAAACAACCCACTCCCTTTGCATGAAAATCAGTCTACAGGCATAGGAAACCTATGAAGTATGAGAAGGGCTAATTTTTTTAAGATGCGTTACAAGCCATTCACACATTGGCAAAAATAAGGTGAATATTACATAAAAATTGTTACATACTGCACCTTTAAGATCTGGATGAAGAACAAATATAACCTTACATCCTCAACTAACAAATAGGTTTTGATTAGCTTTTCTTTGAAAATAAAAACATACAAATTAGGGGTATTGTTTATGAAAACTGAGAAAGAATATTAAGATCTGCTAAAATCTGTACCTTTGTCAATATCAACACACATAAGAGAACTATGGCAATCTAATGTAGAACTGTATTTTTACACCAAACAAATGTAGCCTAAAACCGAAAAAGTGTGTTTTGTCTGTTTTTCCATTTTAAAATGTTTTTCCTCCCATTCCCTTATCCTGCACACATTAATTTGCACACAGGAGCCAGATACTTGTGCACATAATAATAATTATAAATGGTGAACAAACTTATTTAATGATGTTCGGGATTGAGAACAATATAGAACCAAACACTGTAAGGATATATGCATAGGCAAGTTCAATGACAATTCACATAATCTTTTTACGAGCACTACAGAAAAGAATGTAGAAAAAAGCACATTTTCCTGTTTATTTTCTTTGAAGGTTCTGTTTATTTCATTCTTTTGCCTCTTGTGAAAAAATTTTGTGCATATGAGCTGACATAACTTCTTCTGTAACGGTATCACCAGAAGGTGGGTGTGTCTTTAAGACCAAGCCTATACAAACTAGAGCGGGTCCAAAATAATCTATTTAAAATCTTGAATTGCATAAGAAGCACACTTGCATCTCTAGATGCAGACTTGACATTTTTTTAGAATCCTAGCCCACACTCCCTCCTCCAATACCAAGTTTAAATAATTCTCCCATAATCTCTTGATAGAAGTTAAAGCTCCATCCCCCAGACTCTGAATTAGCTGGAAGTAATACACTGATGCCTCTTGACCTTTTCCAAAAGCAGTAATCACCTCTCCCAGAGTATCTGGCGCTTTAGACATGCTACTCTCAAAAATAGAACAGAGTAGGTGGCGCAGCTGTAAATACCTAAAATACTATGATCTGGGAATTCCAAAATGTTAAATCAAATTTTCAAAGGATCTCAACACTCCACTCTCATATAGGTCACCAAGTGTAGTAACCCCCCTCACAATCCACTCTGACCAGCAGTAAGGGGACTTATTAATACATAATTTTGGGTTTAGGCATATGCTTGAGGCAATTAAACACTCTGGACACTTTTGTCCATACCGAGTGCAAATGCGAGATAACAGGGTGTAACTTATCTTCTCTGGTTAGTTTCATAGAAAGGCTTTGCAATGGTGAAATAGGGGCAAGAACTTCCTGTTCAATACAAAACCAGTGAGGGGCTCTCTCGGGTGGAAGCGACCAATGAGCCAAATGTCTGAGACCGAATGCTTAATAATAAAAAAACTAAATCTTGGATAGGCCTAGCCCACCTTTGTCAATCGGCCCATGCAGTTTACTGAAATGTAATCTGGGATGTTTACCATGCTAAATGGTAATGTTTGACTTCGCTACGCTATCAAATATAGGTATACATCAGAGTGTCATGGTTATTGGAAGCTTTCCATTCTTTAATGGTTCCATATAACTTTCTAGCAAAAGTGGAGCCAGTTCTGTAGCATAAGATTTAAAAAACTCAGCAGCAAATCCATCTGGCCCCGGAGCCTTGCCTGTAGGCAAGGCCTTAATTACCTCGCCAAGCTCCTCCAAGGTTATCTCAGAATCAAGAGAATTTTTTTGCTCAGCCGTCAGTTTAGGAAGTTCTAATGGTTCCACAAAGTTTCTAATATTCTCATCAGTAGACGAAGACATGGAATTATAGAGATCAAGATTTAATTCTTTAAAAGCATAATTAATATCGATGGCTGAGGTATTTCACTGAGGAAAAGACTCTGTTTTATATATCTAGCCAGAAGTTTCCCTGTCTTGTCCCCCGACTCAATGTATGACTCTCTGTTTTATATATCTAGCCAGAGGTTTCCCTGCCTTGTCCCCCGACTCAATGTATGACTGTCTTGCTCTGAATAGCCAAAACTCCACCTTCCGCGACAAAATAGTATTATATCTGTATTTAAATTGAGTCAATTCTCTGAGACATCAGAAGACATTCGGCACTTCAGCTCTGCCTCGGCACTTTTAATATTCCCTTCCAACTCCACGAGTTCTCATGCTTTGGTGAATGAGGCATACTGTATGATCTGGCCCCTAAGAACCGCTTTAAGTACCTCCCAAGCCACGCCCACAGAGGACACTGAGGACCAGTTGGTCTCCATATAAACATTGATTTAGGAGGACTTTGGATTTTGCAAAATACAGGATTTTGCAAAAGGGATACATTAAAGCACCAACTATATGATTTCCTTTTACCCATATGTGGCAACACCTCTAAACTCACCAGGGTGTGATCTTAGACAAAACATTTCCAATTGAGCAATCAACAAGAGATGAAATGAGGAATTTATATATATAAAAAAAACATTTTCTAGAATACATCTTATGGACTGAAGAGAAAAATATATAGTCCCTACCGGATGGGTTCAAAAGTATGCAAATATCTGTAAGACCAAGATTTTTACACATCCTGTGAAGCGTCAATGTTGCTCAAGGGTTATAACAGATAGGATTACTTCAGAAGACATGGATTAAAACACTGGTGTTTTATGGATTACTTTTATGCTGCCTTTATGTGCTATTTCAGGGGTGCCCACACTTTTTTGTGTGATGATCTACTTTTAAATGACCAACTCAATAAGATCTACCAACTAAAAAACACAGTTTGATTTAAAATAAGAAAATGCTTGTTGGGACTACTGCATGTATCCCTACATGGAATTCATCTTCTAATTAATAAAAAAATATATAACAATGTTCAATGTTGATATTATTCAGTTTTAAAACTAAACACAAAACACCTACAGCACTATAGATTACAATAGCCAGGGCATTTACCTTATTCTGATGACTTGCACTGAATGGAATCAGACAGTTTTGCATAATCCGGGCAGTAGCATCGCAATTTCACGCTCTGTTCTCAGAAGTCCTTGGAAGGCGCGTATGCGCAAACCTAGTTGTCATGGCAACTGAATAAACAAAACCTCACCTGGTCAATATTTACTCGTCAAGTGCAAGTCAAACAGAAACTAAAAGAAGGAAAGACATTATATTTATTTTTAAAATTTAACAAAAGTACATTTAAATTTTGTGCGATCTACCAGCATTGCCTTTGCGATGGACTGGTAGATCGCGGTCGAAGTATTGGGCACCCCTGTGCTATTTGGACCTTTGTATGGAGATCTCTTTCTTAAAACCTATGTTTGTGTTCAGCAGAAGAAATAAAGTCATACAGCACCTTGTATGTTATGAGGGTGTGTAAATTATGAGAGAATTAGCATTTTTGGGTGAAGTATCCCTTTAAACTCTTGAGGCAGTGAACTATCTACTAATCTCACTGAAATTATGTAATGAAATCATAATCAAACTAATATATAGTGAGTGATAATAGGTATAAAACATTGCTTTTTGGGAATATTCCTAATAGGTATAGTTCAATTATTATTTATGGGGGAAACGAATGGGATTAGTCATTCCGGAGCCTGTTGCACTACAGTATATGGTGATGCTTGCCTTAGCAAGCTCTGCTAATGACTGAAATACATTCAGTATTGTTTGGTATTGCACAGGTGTTTTAGTCTCAAGGGATACTGGGAAGATCTGGTTGCAAGCGGCTGTGTTATGCAGCGGTGAGCCACAGAACAAACCGCTTCAGGCACTTTAGAGGGTCCTTAGCATTCCACTCACACCATCCCTCACACTGAGACCTCTGGCCAGAGAAACCACTAAAGAGAGAGAGACAGAGACTTTCTGTTCCATTTTTCCCTCTTTCTGATTCTACCCAGCTCAGATTCTGCAGTTCTTTCTCTCTGATGGACAAATGCATGTTGATTGAAATGCATGAAGGATTCGGTGCATCACATGATCCGTGGGTCACAAAAGACGCTTCATAGTATGTGTATTCTGTGAGTAAATAAAAATAATGAAAATATATTCTGCCCTGTCTGCAAAACATCACTTTCAAAATTGTGTATACAAGACAAAATACTGATTAAGAAAATATTGTTATTTTTCCTCGTTATTATTATTATTATTATTTTTTTTTTAGGTGTACATGCTTTATTCATAGATTATACGCTGTAAAGAATGCCAGTTTTTGCTTTTTCTTTTCGAGTGAGCAAATCCCACCTTGAGGCTTGTGTGTCAACTGAAGTTGGTGCCATGGCTGAGAATTTTCATGTTTTCCAGTTTGTGATGTTGACATTTTGCAAACCATTAAGCAGCAAGCTCACCGTTGTCTGAAAATCACAAATCACACCCGTTGCGGGGATAAGCGCACGTTTAACCCAACGCCCATTTAATGGGGGAAATCTAACGAGGCCCAGCAGTAACGAATGGATTCATTAGTGCTAATCTGCTCCATAAATACTCAGAAATGCTTAATATTTAGAGATGCAGTGGGCTGAGAGCAATCAATACAAATTCTTAGTAGGGGTGAGTGGTATGACCAAAATCTTATATCATGGTATTCATGGAGTAATATTACATCAATGTAACACCATATATCACAATATTGTTATTTTTGATAAGGAAGTCAAAGAAAAAAGCTTTGTATTTGAATAATCATGTGCTCATACCTTCTTTTTATAATCCAGTGAATTAAATACTTGACTAAAAAATGAAAGATACTTAATCTCATTTGATTCTCTTTTTTTGTTTGGAGCTTGATGGACACAAACAATAAGATAAGATTGGTCATAACAAAATGAGTAGGTCTGGCATTAGTGCAAAAAATGGCTTTACATTATATAACAAACCATTATAAAAATGGATAGTTCTGATTATAAATTCTGATTGGATGAGCCGCATACACAGCTGTTGTAGGTTGCGATATATTTACACTTGTGACCACACATCAGCTGAATTTTATATTAATTTATCAAGTCGTGACATTGCTCGCAAAACGTAGACAACTTAATATTCACCCTGACCTGATTGGGACAAGTTTAACTCAACGTTTCTTCGTCAATAACGTGTCCTGCCCACTTAAAGCCTTGCAAATTCTGTGTATCTACCACGGTATAAACGGCAAAGCAAATAACCATGTAAACAGGTGTTTAAACATTTCCACAATGTTTTAACTTCTCCCACTGCAGATTTTCTCTGAACTGTGTGAGACTGCGCTCTCTCCTACGCAGACGTGCAGTGTGTTCTCTGAATGACAGGCAGGATTGGGGGCTCTTGTCCTCAGTTTTTCCCTGTGATTGAAGTATTGTAATCTAGAGGAAAAATGGGTCAGCCATTCCGCAGAGGACAGAATGTGTAAACGGGCAAACCAGAGAAGAACTCGCTCTGGGCTGGTGAGTGATGCTCTCTCCAGCCAAAACTGTTAAAAACCTTTTCTGTACATCAATGCTCAGTGAGCAGAATTGCCAGAATTCCCAGCCCACTCTGAATCCCTGTGTCTATTCCCACTCAGACAAAGATGAGAGAGGCTTTGCTGGATAAATAAAAGGGATACTCTGTAAAGGAGCAGGAAAAAATCAATATCAGTGTGCATTAATCATGCTGCCAGTGCCAGAGAGAATTATGGCTACAGAGAGAAAGAGGTGCATGTGTGCTTTATGTTCTCAGCCATCAGACTGTGGTGTGGTGAGCAGTTAGATATACTATTTTTCATTTTTGCATATTACATTTCTGTATTAATTCCACCTGTTGTAATATGCAAGGATCATCATGGTTAATGTTTTTTATTGTCTCAGAGATGGTACTTTATAAACTGATCAGCCTAGGATAAGGGTAAACTAAGTGATTTGAAATTAAAATAAAGAGAATGTGATTTTTTTTGGTCATTTTATTTTGTTGTGTTAGCTACATTTAAATACATTTAAATCAACTGATTTCAGTTCAGGAGCCTCTGGGCTGTTAGTAAAGGGTTAATCTTTCAATGTACAGAATCATGTGGCAAAACAACATGGCTCCAATCACTGTGGATTTTGTCTTTGAGAGAAACACCAACAAAACTACTTCTTGTAAGAAACCTAATTACATTTTTACACTGAAACCTGTTTGAGTAAAACATTTACAGTCTCTAGTTTCATCCAATATACCATTTTTTTTTTATTTGAGCAATTTATCGCAGAATGACATGCAGCAAAACACAATGTACACTAATGTGTACTTTAGCGCTTGTTCCCTTAGAAATCCTGTATTTACTGTGCATTTTCACATTAAGAGTCAATGGGTTCATCCAAAAGCTGAAAAGTTTTGCTTTTAGAGGCTTTATATGGAGATCGGATGAAAATAAGGTGCATTTCGAACTGTTCTGAGAACAGACAGACAACGCACTGGAGGTTAAGTGATTCACTTAATAGGGAGTATAGGAGCATCCTATAGCTTTCCTATGCAGTGCATTCACTCCTAAAATCCAAGCATAAAGTTCATTATCAGGCTACAGATGATGTTTTGACCACTCAACATGTTTGGCAGACATTGGACAATGGCAGTACATAGATTCAGAACTTATAATGCATAAATGTATTGTAATGTAATTTAGATGGAAAGGACGAGGCGAGAACCGGCTTGATTATATAAATAATATTTTAATATAAAACTCAAACAAAAGACACAAACACACACATAACAGACATGTCCGTAAACGATCTCTCTCTCCCGCACAATCCTCCTCAGTCGGCCTTTATCCCTCTCGGAGGCTTGATTAGCATGATAAGGGACCGGGTGTGTAGAATCACGACCCAGCCCCGCCACAAGTATTATAACATGGTTGGCACTGATTGGATGATGCTGGCCATTAATCTGAATAAAAATGATTATGATCATTTCTGATGTAATGTCTCGAAAACATGAATAACCAACATTCCTGGAAACATAAACAATTTAATAATAATAAAAAAAATCTGACTTTCTATTGTGAAAAATTATAATAGTTAGGAATATTAAAACATTATTATTTATGTATAACTTAATCTAAATTCACACAGCAGTCACGCTCGGATCCGGAGGATAGTTCAAAGTTTATGCTCATGCTATATATAGTTTTTTTATTAGTGGTCGACTGATATCAACAAATTGATGTTAAATCGATACAATACAGGCATAAAATTTTGCCTTCTGTCCAACACTTTATTTTATGAATGGAAACCTCAGAGAACAACGTTTGTTACCATATTCCTTTATGCAACACAATTGACTGCATTTCAATAACATGTAATATGCTTTCCGTACAACGTTTTCTTCTGTGGTACACAAAAGTTTTCTTTTAAAATCATGATTAGGTTTTGGATTGAGGTTAAACTTATGTATGTAATAACATTGATGGTTGGTTAGTAAATTTTTTCTGTATCGGAGTACATGCCGTATGTTTTTGTATGAGCCAACTCGTATTATTATCAGCACATGTCATGAGACTGGGTTGTATCAGCCTATTAATCACTTTTCATTTATCACTAATCACTAGAAGATTTTAATTCAGCCTGGTACTGGATCATATCCAATTTGTAAAAAAACAACAAGCTTAACCATGGCACAGATTAACAATAAGTACATAGCAAAGGCTAACTGGACAGAGAAATGAATCCCAGATTATGAGCACTATCACACCACATCATAAATAGTCACAAAATTGCCTAGAAATTATATTTTGTTCCCTTCAAGACTAAAGTTGGAGTATAAAAATGTGTCCCACATATTATTATTATTGAGAACATCTGACTAATTATTGTGATGTCATAATCATGGGGTCTCTATCATTTGAACATTTGACTCCTAATTGTGTAACCTGCAATCTTTAAATCAGCTTCCCCACGGCAGCAGCTAATCGCTCTTGAGGAGCGTGTCCATGAGCCCTTATCATCAGCGGGCAGCTGCCACGCAGCATTTGGATGGTGCCGATGCTTTTTCATCATTCATTGTATTCGTGACCACAGCCCCCTACCACACCGCTTTTCTGCTATTGTTATCTGAAAGAAAAGGTGGAAAAAAACCTGGCAGGAGCTTTCATGATAATCTTTGAAATGTTCGTCAATAGAAGAGGCTGGAATGCTTAGTAAAGGAAGAGTAATGCATTCAAGGTTTTTGCATGGCAACACCGTACTAACAGCAACCGTGCCAACTTTGCTGTTTGAAGAATGTTAACTGACGAACATATGCTTCAATACAAATGTCGTTTTGAGCTAACCAGTGGAAATATGCTGTACAAGGTTCATTCAACAAAACGGGTGCCATTTTGGTCACTAATTTTCATACTCTATATGTGTAAAAAAAAAAGGGGGGCACTTTAAATTAGGGGTTAGGGGTTAGTTAATAAAAATACAATTGTTCATTGTTAGCTCATGTTAGTTCATAATGCATTAACTAATGTTAATATACTACTTTTGATTTGAAAAATGTATTATTGTATGATGAAATTTAATATTAACCATGATTATAAATGCTGTAAAGTATTGTTCATTGTTAGTTCATGTTAACTAATGTTAAAGGAATATTCTGTGTAGAATACAAGTTAAGCTCAATTGGCAACATTTGTGGCATAAAATTGATTACCATAAAAATGATTTTGGCTCATCCCTCTTTTTTTTATTTACTTTTTCAATCCAAGTCTTAAACCCTCCAAAAATTGGCTCCATTCAATTACATTGTAAGTGCCTCAGAGTAACCTCGATTTTTTACGCAAAATAGGGACGAGTCAAAATAATTCTATGTGGTAATCAGCATAATGCCACAAATGCTGGCGATTGAGCTTAGCTTGTATTGAAAATGGAATATTCCTTTAACAAATGGAACCTTCATGTAAAGTTTTGATGTGTTTTTAAACCACAATACCTATAACCAATAACTGCCAAAGAGAGAAAAAAACAAGAAAGTGTTATTTGAACTGTTATTGAGGAGGGTGTACAATGTTTATTGCACACCGGAAGGGGATTGCCTGTATTAAACTAATCTTTTAAAATTACAAAATTATAGAGTTTTTAAATGATCAGAATCAAATATTTTGGTTAAAACTTCTGTGTTCTTCAATAAATAGATTTGTTGTTGCTAGGGTCCTCAGCTGATAGCTGCGCAGTTAAATGATTGGCTGAAATGGTGCATGCCTCTTCAATTTGTAGTCAGTAATATAGTCTGTGCCTTTTTCTTTTTTTTTTTTGTAAATTGCCAGGACAAATGTAACAAAGTAACCGAAAAGTGTGTGTGGGGGTGGGGGGGTGGTTGTGTTTCATCTAATTGAGAGCTTCATATTATCTGTGCGGAGAAGATAAGCCTTGTTCTCTTAACAGTTATTACTCACTCTGTTTGTAAGTATGTTTCATCCATTCTCATACGCTCTGTGCATTCAGGCCCGCTATCTCTCTCTTCCTCCCACCAGTAAAGCTTTATCTGCTAGTGAAACTGCTCAAACAAACTCCAAAATGGAGGTCAAATCATGTGACTATGAGCAGCCATCTTCTGTGTGACTGCACCGTCAAGTTTGACTCAAGACATGGCTGTTAATTTACACGGCTGAACTAAGTGTTTTTGGGCAAGAAAAGAGTGGAAAACTATGTATTCATTGTTTATTATTGGCATTCTACCAGATAGACCTACATAATCCAGCCAAAACCAGGCTCAGAAATTAGCCACGGCTTGAGGCAAAACGCAATAGAAAGTGACAAAAATGCTCCAGATATTGGTAATGTGACATATGATTGAGATTTAATTGGCTAGATTTCATGGCTTCTGTAGCATAATGCCTCTACAGACAACATAGTGGCCTGTACACATCAATACATAATTTTCTTAATCAGTATTTTAAGAAATCTTAATATCTTTTGTAATTTTGATAAGTATATCAATATTTGTACTTATAAAGGGTTAAACAAAACCTGTTAGTGTTAGGGTGATACAAACTTTTTGATAAAGATAAAAAAATTAAAAAAAACTTTTTTGTCAGACATTTGTTTTTGATGTTGATTTGATTAATTATGCAGGCATAATTAATCTGATTGACAATCTATTTCAATTTATTGATTCAGCTGAAGTATATGACATACTGTAAATCACTGGCACATGGTGTGTTTTTATATGGTTAAAAGTGTATATATTCTAATTGAGGTAAAAAATGCCCCTGAAAATCAATTCCGGCAGGCAAATGTTTCTAAAAAAAAAATTAATAATAATGTCTCTTAATAAGTGATAATTAGCTTACATTGACTAGATGGGTGTTTCTCAATGTGCTCAGCTGATCTATACTGGCTTGTTGCAGCATCAGTTGAAGCCACAGGCACTAGACACCAGTTCCTTTCCAGAGAAATGAATCCTGCTATGAATATCATGAGCATATGGTAAATTATTTATGAATGACTGACCCCAGACGCCACACTTGTTAAAATGTATAAATGTGTTCTCTTCTCAACTTGATCTATAATTGATGACATGTGAGCAGGTGTGCAATCTGGCTAACAGTAACTTTTTCCAATGTTAGCAGTCAGATTTTTTCCTGAATGGAAACAACTGCTCTGTAATCTCTATTGTCAGCTTCTAGACACTGATCAAACTGATCAAAGTGATCAAACGCACTTCAAACAGCTTGTGTTGTTGTTGTCATGGCTTGTTTGCCTGGTGTTCTGCGTGGGGTGCATCGAGCAGATGGGGCTCGGCAGATTAGATGGACAGATGAGAGGAAGTGGGGGTTGGGGGTGACCTTAACAAGCTGACCCTTGAGATTTAAGATTTGGATGAAAAAGGAAGACAGTGCACCAACTATGCTTTATACAGATCTTCAGTGTCCTGCATAAAAAGAATACTCTACAACAGAATAGGAAATGAACAGATGTCAACAAGTAGTGTATTAAAATCTACTTTTATTGAAATTGAAATCAAAAAATTAAATGCAGATAAATGCACTTACAATGGAAGTATTTTTTTTGTAAACGTATTTCTGACTTCTAATGCAAGCACATACATAGCCATCAACGCATTTACTTAGTTTCTAGTCCAAGTGGCGGAGGACAAGTTTCAGTTGCCTCCGCTTCTGAGACCGTCAATCAGCGGATCTTAGCACTTGGCTTGCTGTGCATGACACCATGAAGACTCACAACATGTGGAGGCTCATGCTATTCTCTGCGATCCACGCACAACTTACCACGGGCCCCATTGAGAGCGTGAACCACTTAATCGCGACCACGAGGAGATTACCCCATGTGACTCTGCCCTCCCTAGCAACCGAGACAATTTGGTTGCTTAGGAGACCTGGCTGGAGTCACTCAGGACACCCTGGATTCCAACTCACGACTCAAGGTGTGGTAGTCAGCATCAATACTCGCTGAGCTACTCAGGCACCAAGAAATTCCTTTTCGTTGAGCGTTGGAGCCTTTTTACACACTTTTGCGAAACTATATTATTTTCTGTAATATCAAACAGCATACCACAGATGCTGTTAATAGAGCTTAACTTGTATTTAACCTGAAATATTCCTTTAATCTAATCAGTGACACTGTTTTATGTTTGCTCTGTCTTTGGTCAGTTAAAGATAGCACTGTTTAGTCTTCCCTGTGATGGTGATGCCACTTGTCTGATAAATAGGTTGTAAAATGGACCCATGGGACGCAATCCAGCGCCACACAGACAGGGGCCACGCAGAGTAATTAAAGTGTCCACGTCCAGACTGCAGATCTGTTGGTGTGTGGTAATCTGCCTGGCATATGGTGATGAACAGAATTAAAGCAGAGACCAAAACAAATGAATTAAAGCAGCTAGAAGCTTAAAAGCGAATATTTGGTTTTTGGTGACATGTCAGGATTCTCTGCTGAGCTGAAGTGGTTCAGACAGACGCTTTCTGACATACTCGCTGACCCAGAGCACAAGTGGGTTTGATGTCTGACGTACATGGGTATCTTTTAGGGTTGGGCACTGTGCCCTATTTGTTGCTGCAAATGATATGATGTTGCTTGAACGGTCAAACATTATCAATGTTTTATTAAGGAGGTATTTAATTCCGGAATTTTCACCCTACCTTGATGAAAAATCAAGTGTAGAATAGCTGATTTGTTTTGAATGCTGGTTGCTAGGATCAGCAGAAATCCATGCTGGTCTATTCGGTAGACCAGCACCTAACCAGTATAAACCAGCCTAGACCAGCATGGTAATTCATGCTTGACTTTCTATCAGGGTAATGTCTTGGATGTATAGCTTTACAACAGAAAGAAATCATATGGGTTTGGAATGACATGAGGGTGTGTAAATGATTACAGAATGTTCATTTTGGGTGAATTATCTCTTTAATTTAAACTTTTATTTAACTTTAGTTAACATGCTAGGTCCATGTGTTTTTTTTAAATGGAAACCATTTCAGATAAAGACAATTATTCAGTATGTTACACAGAGCAGTATTGCAGTGTGTATTTGATGTGTCTAGGCCTGTGTGTGGTGACTGAGAATGTGGGCAGAGAGAGAGAGCACTTCTCTTCAAGGCAGTAAGTCAGGTTGTTAATGTTTAATTGGCACCTAATGAGGGACTGCGCTCTGACAGCCACTGAAATTCGCTCTCATTACCTCTACAGTGCTCACAACATCATGACTGTGTTCATCCGAAAAGCCATAGTTCCTTTTCAAACTCTTTAAATGATCAGGTGGACACATGATTTTAATCAGCCCAATAAGGAGGATAAAAATACACTGAATAATTATTATCAACTGTTCATTCACAAGCTTGCCCTTACAAAAATTGAGAGTTCACTGCAAATTTGCAGCAAACTTGCGGCAAATTGTCCATTGTTTCCAAAGGTTTGCCGGAGGTTCACCACTACTGGTGAAGAGTTGTGAACTTCTGGCAAACATTTGCAGTGAATCATAAGCTCATTTGCATGTGAAAATAATGAGTGTCAAATTTGCGGCAAGTTTGCGGCTAGTTTAGATCTTTTGTAAGAGTGTAACTTGCATACAAATCAGAGTAGAGGGAATGAGTGAATTATGCATTTAACGAAAGCTTTTATCCAAGGTTACTTGTACTACGGTCAAGGAATACATGTTTTATTTTTATTTGTGTGATTTTCTGGGAATCCAACCCACAACCATAGCAATGTTAATGCCATGCTCTACCAGTTAAGCTACATTTGTAATTACACAAGTTTTGCAAGGGTTTGGGGATTTGTTCGAAAATTTTCTTTACTGTCAAAAGCTCCTTAGGTTTATTTTAAACTTGTTTCTAAGCCAAATCAAATATAACACATGTATCTAGTTACATACTAAAGGATTAAAGAGATCAGGCTCTCTCTGTATATGCCAATCATAAAATCACATGTGTTCAATGTTCTCAAGCAACTAATCTGACTATTTTTTGCAGATCTTCCACAGGATAAGACATCTGCTTTAAAAAACAACAACACAATAATACCTAAATCTCTCTGAAGGATTAAATGAACTGATGAATCAGCTGCTGTACAGATTTTTTGGTTTGTGTACATATTGATGAGATATACAACTCCAGTGCATAGAGAACACATGCACATTTGATACACTTAAGCTCTTTTTTTGTAATCACAATTTTCACTTTAAAGTGTTCTTCAGGTAGCTATATGGTTCTGTGAAGATTAAGGGTGCTTTCGCATAAGCACTTTTGGTGTGCACCCGGTTTTGAATTATGTCAAAGTTCTGTTTATTTGGATTATGTGAACACTGTTTCGCTGTTCGCTGTTTCTCTGCACCGGCGAACAGCACCCGAGTCTGCTTGAAAAGGTGTTCTGTCTGTTGTACGGTTCATGTGAAGTCCAATATGATGTGCTTCTGATAAACTCAATTGCACCAAATCGCAGAAGTGCACCGCTTGTGATGAAGTATAATTTGCGTCTTTGCACGGTCCCTAAAAAAGTTCTCGGTTTTACGATATAGGTCTTATGGTCTGCACTTATATAGCGCCATTTTAACCTTAACGGTATTCAAAACGCTTTACACTGCGTCTCATTCACACGCACATTCACACACCAATGACGGCAGATCTGCCATGCAAGGCGCTAGCCTGCCATTGGGAGCAACTTTGGGTTCAGTGTCTTGCCCAAGGACACTTCGGCATGTGGAGTCATGTGGGCCGGGAATCGAACCACCAACCCTGCGATTAGTGAACAATCGCCCTTATCTAGTCTCATCAGCACCCTCAGTCTGTTTACTGACGGTCTGATACATATTCCGTAGAGAAAAGGCAAGCTCTAATTTGATTTGTTCAGCTTAACGTGACTTCTGGGAGCTGAGGTGTGATTGTTTTTACCAGTCCACCTGTTAACTTCTTTTGCTAGGTAACGCAATCCTACATTGAACGTTTTGGGAAAGAACTAATTGCTAGAATAGCCAAAGTTCGCCAGGTTAGTGGCATCAGATCTACAAAAATATAGTCATGAGGCACATAGTAGAATGTTAAACGTTTCCCAAAGTCTAAGTGGAGTTTGACTAACTTAAATAAATATTTTCCCCATTGGTTGCATATTAATTTCAATGGGCATTAAATCTTTTAAACTCTCATCCTCCACAATATGAAACTGCCAGTAGACTGTGGCTATCCGCTTTCCTACAGCAATCGTGAAGCTGCTGTCATGATTCACTTCAGAGTCAAATGGCGCTTTGAACTAACCATAAAAAGCACTTGCAGATAAAAATGTCTTATTCTGCGTTTTGTGATAGTTAAGGCTTGACCTGCTTCTGTGGTAATTAAAATGCACCTTAGGCTGAACAATACTTGATTTCTATCACAAGTCCCACCTGGTCTTGTTTTATAAATCAAATAACGCTATGAGCTCCTTACTCCAAAATTTTTTCACTGACAGGGAAGCGCTGTCAGAGATTTTTTTATTTATTAAAATAACAACTTTTGCGGCTTTATCATAGTAGAGAGTGTAACGGTCAACTAGTGTGTTACGACAGTACCGCCCGTCTATTGGACCGCCACGTTATGAAATTTTATACTAAGATTGTAGGCTGCTAGAAGGGCTCTGGCACTTTTGTGTGTCTGTTTGTGGCATTTGCGTCAGTGTTATAACTCAGAGTGGACACATTACAAAGGTTCCGCCATTTACACCAGTGTTTATGCCGTATTAACGGTAAAAGTGTAAATCACGATAAACAAAATGTAAGTGCTAAGCTTTTTTAATTAATCGCATGTGTTAACACATTATTTCTGAAATAATCAGTACTTTTATCAGAAAGACCCGCAGACTGAGTGAAATTAAGATGACATTTATTTGATGAATAAGCCCCATCAGCGTAAGCCCCATCATGCGGTCCGAAGAAGTTGTACTTGGAACCGTCATATCCTGCTGGAGATAGGAGGCAGGGGTGAGGAGCTTACCCCCATGCAGGATGGGACTCAACTGGTGGTGGTGGTGGGGTGGAGGTTGCCGTGTTAGTGCACTGAAACAGCAATGTGATAGATTGTGAGCAGACTTATAAAGCAATGGGTTACATGTGATTGGCTTCAGGTTACCTAGCTAATGGTGTAATGATGTGCACCTGCTAGTCTTCCCGCTAGAACTACGCTGCGCTTACATTTATTACTTTTGGAAAATGTAGTTGTGATTACAGTACAAAATCTACTCACATTTGCATATTTTTAAAGTGGTTTCTCTGCACTGCTGGTCATGAACTGACCGTGATGAGAAATTACACAGCAAAAAATCATTTATAGAGTATTTTATAGTATTTTTGTCTTATTTCTAGTATAAAAAAAAATATTAAACATCCTTTAAAGCCTTTTAAATTATGTCATTTCTAGAGACACCCAACACAATTGAAAAAATAAACAATGTTTTATAAACAGCTTTCTGAATACGCCCCTCGCCTGCAGTTAAACAGTCAGATAGTTCTGCCCCCAACTCACGCCATTGGTTGAGTAACAGTGTTGGGGAGGGTCTAAGCAGGTCGCTCAAAACAAACTCAGGAATTTTAATAGTGTCACAGAGAAACAGTGTTTACAGTTTGACCTATGAATGGCTTACTTATATTTTATTTGTCTCTGCAAATTGAGGTGGGGTAGGAGAATGTGTTTTAACACTGAAAAAGCTACATATTCAGCTTTAAATTTCTTGAAGCAGTCTTATTTTCAGAGAAATCTACCAAAATGTATGTGGTTTATGCAAAAAAAATATATATATATATATATATATTTGTCAACGGCTTAAGGTAAATATAATTATTTTTCCTTTAAATACATTTTTTTTTCTTATCCCATTGGCAAATAATATTTTTCTTGTTGTAAGCATTGACATTACTAAATGTCATGTCAAACAAGACAAAATATTCCACGTCAGTTTGTAAGTACATTTATTTTGTTTTAATAAAGTTTAGGTATTTTTCTGGAAAGCAAGACAAAAACACTGCCCTTAAATGTTACCTTAAAGCAAAGTTAACTGTTGTTGGCCCTTTATTCAGATGGTTTCTTTCTGTCTAAAGCTGCCTTTTCACAACAAATGACAGACGATATCCATTTCCAATGGAGATTTACACAGGGGCTGTGTGAAGTTCTAACCATCTGGGACTGCAAAATTTCAGATATTTTAATATTTCAACTTGTGCGACTAGACCGTATGCAACCGTCCAACCGGATATAATATATTCCAATTAAAAACTACAAGTGAAAGTGAGAAATATCTGCGATTTTTGTACAAACTTCTGCTACTTTGGCAGATTGGACAGTTATGATTGAGGATAATGATAATTATGAAGTCAGAAATTATCATTTACAATGCAAAAACTGTATATCACAAAAGGCAATTGTAATTAAATATGTGATTAAATGTGTCATTTATTTCTGCACATGCAAAGAATAAGCTGAAAAGTGGACCAGACTTTATGCTGACAGTCAAATGTCAAGGTATCATCCATGAAAATAAGCCTTCCTTGATAGATGGTTTTCTAAACAACCTTGCAAATTAAAAATATATTTTATGTTATTTTAGAAGAGTTTTATGCTGTTGGTTTGTACAGGTTTCTAATCAGTGGTCCTTGTCAAACCAGATCTGTTCCTCTTAGAGACGTGGCAGTCTGCAGCCTAGCTGTTGTTAATGAGTAAAACTGGCTTGGCAGGATTACATGTATGTCCTAAAATTGATCTAATTCAGAAAACAATGTTTGCTCGCAGGCAGAAGCTGACCCTGTGCTCCTGCGTTTCGCATCCGACTGCTCTCTTAACTCAACTGCATGCAAGTTCATCTGCATAAGATGATACAGTAGCGCCTCAGGATATGAACAGATGGGAGTGTTTAGCAAACTCAAAACCAACCTCACTACCCCCGCCACAGTGGGCCGCTCCCCACGGGTGGCTCTGTTAACCTGTCACTTGTCATCACAGAAGATCCAGGCACCATATGCCCAGAGCACCAGAACCTCAGCTGACATGAAAGCTTATGTGCAGAGAAACAGGCAAGCTTCTTTTTTGTGTGGAGTCTGTTTTTTCACGATCAAAGATCTGTCAGTCTTCGTCTGCATAATGTAGAAAAGTGCTCTGATCATCTGCTTCTCAGATTAATCTCTAGGAGGCATCGCTAGCACTTGGATCTGTTGCTGATACCTGTGAGTTTGGAACTCCTGTTCACACCTGAAATGTGGAAATTGTGTCTTTCATCTGTGTTTCTGGGGAGACGGTATAGGGATAAATGACATCCTGAGGTCTTTTCTCATCATGTAAATGTTACCCCCAGTGTAATGTGCACAGACAACTTATAAGTTAGCCAGGGTTGATTTCCACCAAAAAGTATAAACACTTTGTCTCTGACACTTTCAAAATATTGCTCTGTTTGTTTCAGCATACCGACCAACCCGACACAGCAACATTGGCGCAAACAATGGTTTAAGTTTGAGGTGGGGCTAATTTTTTTCCGACCAATGGCAGATGGGGTAGTGTATGGAAAACCTGTTTGAAGCATTTTTGCAATGTCTTAACGATAGTGATATATAAATTATACACCTTAACATACAAAAAAATAAATAAACTTTTTTTTACAATAATCCGCTTACAATGTAGGTCAAATTGTTTTTTTTTGGTGTCAACAGAGCTCATGTTTTAACTAGTTGAAAGTTCATTGGTTGCTCCCATGAATGAACTGTCCAAAAAATATATATATTTTATTTGTAATATTTATTATTATTTTTCTGTTATATTTTACATTTAACAAACAGTTTTACATTTCTAATTGTCAATTTAAATATATTTTGTATATATTTTTTTATATTTAACAATGTGTTAAAACGTGAATTAAACAAACAGTTTTGAATATGTCTATTAATTTGTGCATTTGAAATTTGTCTGATTTATTTATTTACAATTATGTTTGTATTAATAAATAGATTTCTTCATTTCTTTTTTAAGTGTGACTCCTATAGTCCTCCATATCAATAGAGCTTATGCTGTATAATTTAAAATGGAATATTTATATATATATATTAAATGCCCAATCGCTTAGAAATGTAAATGCCCACATCATTTTAACAAGCCTCTACAGTTTTAGGTATTTTTCATGTAGCACAAACGTGCGTGATGAGTTAGGGTAAGGAATTTGAATATACCCCTAACCCTAGATTAGCAATAGCGATGCTTAACATGCAATTATCAGATAATGTTATTTCTATAGCAAAACTAAATTTCTGATTTCTGTAGTGCACTACATGTGATTAAAGGATGTAACAATAATGGTATTAACAGCAAGATTCTCTCTCTCTCTCTCTCTCTCTCTCTCTCTCACCTGAACAATGTGCATTGAATGTTACCGTGGAGACAATTATTCCATTACGCTTTAGTCAAGCTAACATTGTTCTTTTAGCTGTCTATATCCTCCTCTGGAAAAATTGAATTTTTCCTTGTGCAAAAATGTGTTAAAGTTTCCAGAACCTACATTACAGTATATATACATTGTCAAATCACTGGTCTTTTGGCTTATGGTGTTCAAAATCATAACATCCTAAACATTTCTTCTTATTTTAAGTGAACAATGGCATTTCTGATGTGCTCGAATTTTATCTCGCATCTCCACCACAGCTGCTGCTATCTGAAGTAATTAGCCCCTGGCTACGCTTTAATTGCCTGTCAGCACATGCAGTAAAATGCAGGTTAAATGCCCAGGTGCCAAAAGGCTGTGTTTCCTCGGTGCCTGCCGCCCGGAGTGTTGTGTAGTAGACAGACAGTTGCGCAAAAGCAACAGTCAGTATGTGACGGGGGCTTTTGCTGCATACTGCTGTCCTGTGAAGCTTGCAAATTTACAAAAGTCGGGTTGTCATGCCTGAAACACCCACTTTACCCCAGATTTCCCCCTCCCCAACCTCTCTCACGCAAGTCTGCAGTTGCCTTTCTATTTCTCTGTCTCTTTCACTCTTTCCTCAACAGCAGTTCTATTCTAGCAATACAAGAGCTTTTAGCTATTTCAGAGGCATGTTTTTTGCTTGCAGTTTGTATTCTCTACTACTCTACTACAGATGTATAGATGTAGTGCTCGCTTAAGGTGTCATGTGACAGGGAGAAGAAGGTGAGTTGGTTACTGTGGCAACCAGTGGAGTGACTCGTAGGCTGTGACATTATCATGGAGAGGAGACGGGTGGAGATGAGGGGTGGGGGGTGGTATTGCTGGAGGCAGCTTACAGCAATGTGTCAGTGGGCTATTGCACCAAGACATTCTCCCTGTCTCCTTTGCACAGAAATGAGCTCTATAAGAAAAAAGAATCCCTTTTTTGGGCCTTGCCTCAAAGGACATCAAGCCCCCAGCAATGTCTCACTCAAATGTACTAATCATTACACATGCTGTACATGGAGGTCTTTTGGTGAATACAGTTGTACAAATCTGGCCTCCGTGTGATTTTGCAACATCAAAATGGCAGTCAGAGCTCTGGGGAAAGTTGAATATTAAAAAAAGATGAGACTCCACTGTTTAATTAGATGTATTAAGTCAAGCATCACTAGTTCAATTGCTGAAAGTTAGCCGTTACGCATCGGTATGCAGTACCGACAACGACAACAAAATTAAATTACAGTACTTGTAGCAACTCTTGCATACCGGTAGCTCTTCTGTGATGACGGTACTGTTGCCCAGGTGGAGAAATGCTCAGGGGCATCCCACCCTCGGACGAATTGAGTCCCACATTGCACAATGCAGCTAAATGACCTCTCCCTGCTTTGGGGACAGTTTTATTTGCAAGACTGGAGCTAGTATCCTATTTTATTAAACGCATCCATGAGACACCACAGAATAACTGAAATATCTGATATAATGTGGGCTGAAATAGCTACAATGCCCATACTCCGCTAGTCTCTGCATACCTGGGAGCGCCCACTATCAGAACTGTTCTAGCGGATTGTATGAACCCACTTTATTGACCAGCTGTGGCTTAAATCCTTCCGAATGACATGTGCTATGTTAAACAAATTGTGTGCCAAGGTCGGACATTTTGGTAGGCTAGTCACATCAAGCTATCGCACACTCAGCTATCCAACTCCTCCTAGCGCATTAAATTTTAATGCCTGGTTCCTGCATGACCAGAACCTCTGTCTTGGAGTCAGTAGCGCTGGAGGGAAATGTTCTCACGCTTATATTGATGCAAAAATATCTGATGGGGGATGGCACTTGTCAGTAAAATGGCTGAATATGGCTGATTTCAGGGTGCATTAACTTTCAAAACATGTTGATTTCCTATGTGATCATGCTAATTACTATATATCTAAATACCAGAATATCATAGAAACTTGGGGATGGCCTCTTGATTTTGGCCAGTTAGAAACCACCTAGATCACCCTAGCAACCAACTAGCAATGCCCTAGCAACCACCGAGAACACCATAGCAGCTACATAACAACACGCTAAAACCATTTGGAACACCTTAGCAACTCTATGGCATCCAGCATTTGGTAAGTTATTTTTAAAAAGTAATCCACTACAAATTACTAATTGTTTCACTAAATTTGTAATAATATTACTTCACTGAAAAGTAATCACATTATTAATTACTTTTAAGTTACTTTCTAAAACACTTTACTGCTCAAAAAATGCCAAAATAATTTCTTTATTACTTTCTTGTTTATTGTTACACACAACTCATACACTCAGCACCTCACATTTCTCCCTCACAATGACTCGTGATGGGGTCATAATTCAAGTACTCTGAATAAATAATATATTAGAAATAAGCATAACCCAAAATGTACTTAAAAATAATTAAATTACTTGAAAGTCAGTAACTGTAATGTGATTAAAAGAATTTAAAATATAATGCATTACACTACTTTTTTGACCTAAAGTAATTAGATAACATTAACTGATTACATTGTAATTGGATTACACCCAACACTGATAGCAATGCCCTGGCAACCACCCAGTAACTACCAATTTAGCAACCATGGGCAAACATCACTCAAAAACAAATTCAGAAATTGTTATATTTGATTAAAAAGAGCTGATATTCCACCCCCAACAACACTTTAAGATTATGTGCATTGGCTCAAAAATGAAATATGGGAGAAGGCATAGCTTACACACTGTCCGCACACAAATATGTAATAAAAAAAAAAATCTTGTTTGGTTTGTGTAAGATTTTTTATCGACTTCAGATTGTTTATGATATATTAGTGTCTATAAAGTAAATTACATTTTAAAAAAATTGACAAAACCGTCCAGTCGCTTTGTTGAAGAAATCCAGTAATTTTGTATGCAGTTGAATGTGTCTAGTTGACATGGAGAAGTGTTGTCCAGGAGTCCCAGGATGCACGTTACCGTCTGTTCCTGTTTTCTCTGACAGGGATGGCAGTTGTGCCAGTTGTGCACCATGAGGGGATGCAAACTTCCCCCCTGGAGCAATTAAAACCTGAGGATAATTGACAGAGTGTTATCACATCTCATCTCTCCACTGACTTGCAGAGAGTGAGGTGCATGGAGATTATTTGCAAATAAACCTGGTCATCAGATATCTATTTTGCAAAGAACCCATTGGCAGTGCACTGACTCCTTTAAACAAACTAGATATTAGTATTGCACCTCGTAATGTGTGTGCATCAAAGCCTAAATCAATTATTTGAATTTATTTTACATTTTGTTTGTAGACGTCTTTATCCACAGCCACATACAGTGATATGCATTTTATTTATATAGTGTTGGTCGTACATGTCCATGGTGTTGCTAGTGCCTTGCTCTACCAGTTGAGCTACATTAAATGTACATTTTCTCTTTAGAAATATGAGGAAAATTGAGAGGTGTGTAAAATAGCCAAAAACTGTACTTAAGTAAAAGTACAATTACTTAAAAAAACTTAATTAAGTAGAAGTAAAGGTACTTACATAAATAACCTAACCCTATAACCCTAACCATAACATAAGTAATTACTTGAGTAAGAATAATAAAGTATCCAATTAAAAGAGTACTCAAGTAGTGAGTAACTTGTTACTTTCACAAATGAAATAATGGACATTAACTCCCCTATATTCCATTACATAATACACATTTAACATGTATTACGGAATTAGTATTATTATTAATGGAAATTCTGTCATCATTCACCAGCATGTTGTTCCAAACCCGAATTACTTTCTTTCTTCCGTGCAACACAATAAGGAGATATTAGACTGAGTGTTTGTCTGAGTCACTATTTACTTTAAGTGAAAGTTTTTTTTTCTCCATATTTTGAAAGTGAATGGTGACCGAGACTGTCAGTCCCAGCATTCTGTTTAACACATGTTGTGTTCCACATAATACAAAGGGTCACACAGGTTTGGAAAAACATGAGGGTAGGGAAATTATGACAGAAATTTAAATTATGGCTGAGCTATCACTTTAAGGGATATCACTTTGAGGCATAGTTCACGCAAAAATTAAAATTCACTCATCAATTACTCACCTTCATACCATCCCAGATATGTATGACTTCCTTTCTTCTGCAGAACACAAATTATGATTTTTAGAAGACTATTTTAGCTCTGTAGGCCAACATTTCGATGGTCGAAAAAGCATATGAAGGCAGCATAAAAGTAATCCATATGACTCTTGTAGTTAAAGACATATCTTCAGAAGCGATGTGATAGATGTTGGTGAGAAACAGATCAATAATTGTAATTTTTTGCTAGACAATAAAAATCACCAAAAACACAAGAAGAAGAATGTGAAGGTGAACTGTTTCTCATCCACACCTATCACATCACTTCTGAAGATACTGATTTAACCACTGGAATTTTATGGATTACTTTTATGGTGACTTATGTGATTTTGTTTTTGTTGCTTTAGCTGGTTGCCACCTATTCACTTGCATTGTATGGACCTAGAGCTGAGAAATTCTTCTAAAAATCTTCATTTGAGTTCAGCACATGAGAGAAAGTCATACACATCTGTGATGGCATGAGGGTGAGTAAATAATGAGAATGTAACTATCCCTTTAAGGGCTCTTGTCAGATCTGGATGAATTTGTCAATAAGAAGAGAGGTTTGGAAACATTTCTAGTAATTATTATGGTGAAAATGTCCCACAAGGACATTATATATAATGCTGAAATATAAACCAAAGCAAGATCATGTTTTAATAATGCCTACTTTTGCTATTTCATAGCTTTTAAAGTCTTGTGTGGATTCTTATTTCAGTGTAGTTACTACGCTCTCTAAATGCAGAGTACACAGCACAATGCATAGGTCAACAACACCGGTCGTGGAACACTCAATGTGTCTGAAACTGCCCCTTATCCACTATAGTGTGCACTATTTCGAGTGTCTGCCATTTTGTAGGAGTGTCTGAATTCTCAGTCAGCCACTCGTTCCCTACTTTTGTTCACTCGTTCTACCCACAATGCACTCTTATTTCATGACATGTGGGAAATGGGACAAAACGCACTGATATATTGCTGCACGGATTTATAAATGTAAATGTAACTTTTAAACATACTCTAAATAAATTTTTTGTTTTGTCAAAAAGTTACTCAAGTAAATGTAACGGAGTAAATGTAGCGCATTACTGCCCACTTCTGGGAAACATTTTTCATATGTTATGTTATGCTCATGAGTTTGAGCTGTTTTTAAGAATGTCAAACGTCCACAATTATTAAAACACAATTGTGTCTGTCCTACATGTCAAATTTCCTCCAAAAACAGACGACTATCTTTATTTGCTTTATTTATGATTTGACATTATAGGCTTTGGTTTGTTGCAGTTTTTTGTTTTTTGTCCCAGGAGTTTAATGAACTGAGAACTACAGCAAGGACACGTGTTCTCACAAGCTTTCATCTGTCCATCTATCTTTCATTTGTCCACACTCTCCCTCTCTTTCTCACTCTGTCTCTCATGCTGTGCCTCGGTCCTGAATATTTAATGCTTTTGAATTATAGTGCCTCTCATCCATAATGAAGAGATATCAGACAAACGGAGCTTCTGTTTTCAATCACTCGTTTCGCAGCTGAGCAGCTAAACGATTTTAAGGGTCAGGTTTGTTTGAATATCTAATCCAGATTTACTCTCCATGGCTGCTGTGTGTTCTGTGACTCAGCACAGTAAAGTTCTGTCAGCTGCCACCAATTACTGAGATCAGAAGCAAAAATAAAACATCACACTACTGGGAAGTTAATTGTGTCATTTAAAAAGATTCCAAAAATGAATTGGTAACACTTGGAGCCTGCATTATACATTATAAATGTATACTTAATGCACTATAATGTATTCATAACATCTTAGAATGAACTTTATAGTCAGCTGTATGTTCTGTAAATAACTATAACCACATACAGTATGCAGTAACACGTTAAAATACTTAGCCTAACCTTTAATGGGTATAATCATGCATTGAAGCACATGATCAATAACCATTTTCATGCGTTATATCCTGCTGTGCTACGGTACATCATACTCTTTAAAGGTGTATAAATATTAGTCTATTTATTTATGAAAATTAATAATGCATTGCATTGTGTATTGCAAGGCATTTTATTTATTATTTTATTTTATTACAAGGTATTACACTAGTTAGTTCTCGAGGTTACACGTAGAATGGAAGTGAATGAGGGCAATTTTTTGTGTTTAAAGGCAAGAAATTTGAAATGTATAATTTTATAAAAGCACTTGCATTAATCCTTCTGTTAAAAGTTGTGTATTTTTTGAGCTGTAATATTGTTTCGATCAGTCGTTTGGTCGTTTTGGGGTTAACGAATACTGAAATATTACAGAATGTTTGAATGTTTGTAAGTACAGCTGCTTTAAGATCAGTCCTCTTCAAATGTAGAGAAAAAAGAGGAGTGTGCGTACAGTAGCAGGATGGACCACGTTACCCTGACAACAGCAGCTGCTGTCAACATCTCACTCTCTGACCAATTATGCTTTTTACAGCCATGTTAATTGCATTTCATCCCTCTCTCTCCATCCCTCTCTCTCTCTCTCTCTCTCTCTGTGTGTCTGTCTCGCTCTCTCTCCCTCCAATAAATACACTGATCAGACTGAAGCTCAGTTATTAGCATGATTAAGCTTTATTAAATGCCTGCCCCCTTCTCTTCTCTCTCTCTCTCGCTCTCTCATTCTCTCTCTCTCTCTCTCTCTCTCTCTCTCTCTCTCTCTCTCTCTCTCCGATAAAGAGATATATATATATATATATTTCCAGAAATCTCTCCCCCGGTTTCTTAAAATGTGGCATCACAAAAGGACCTGTATTACACTAGACCATTGATTTATTAATAATAATGTAACCAAAGTTGGATTCACATTAACTAGTGGAGAGAAATGGCCATTTAACATTTAGGAATCAGGTGTTGCTTGAATAAAGAGATTAGATAGAGAGTCTAATACTTTTCACTTATTATCTTATCATAACAATGTATCCTAGAATTGTACATATCTGTGAATATTGTATTTCTACATTTCTACCTTCAAAGTTTTCAGCATCACACAGAAACAACCATGTTTGTGGAAATCAACCTACAAATGTCTTCCGTATAGTTGTATCTGCATATTAACCTCTTAGGGAGCACTATTTCACGAATTAAGATTATGCTTAACACATTATAGTTCCCGTATACATAAATCAGGGATATAGGGTATCATTTGAAAGCTTAGAACCTAAACTGTTCATAGAATACCATCACTTACACATTTATCTTACATAAAATCACAAAATAATGTCTGAATCCATATGTGTTGCAAATATGCACTACCTAGAAGTCATGTGGTTGAAATATGTATAAGAACATAAAAGTCTTTCATATAGCACTTAAATGGACAAGTCATATATCAAATGAAAGATTTGTTAGACATCATCTCTTTTATGTTACAATTACTGCTGCTGTAAGCTCCAAGTAGCCACAAACTTTATATCTGCTTGGGTGAATAATGTAATGTTATATCTTAGATGTCCACAACAAAATATGCAGACCAGCAGAACAAGCATGGTAAACAAATCATCTGAAAAATATGTTATGGACAATTGGTAATATAAGGTTGTATATCGTCACAAAAGGCTTTCTGGTGACACATAGACTGAGCTTCTAGTCCACTCAGAGGCCGAGATATTGGATGAAATAATGGGGGTGTTGCATGAACTGAAAATTAGACTGAATGTCAATGGACTTGCACATCTGAGAGGGCTTAAATCATTAGAGCGCCACCTACATTTCAGATCTGCATATTGTGATGGAAGGTGATAGAGAAAAAATATTTTTCCCAGTACTTTTCCATCTAGTGGAATGAAATAAGATTTGCTGAGAGATAAAGCAAACAGAATCAGAATTACATGCTTATAAAGTTAGGACAACAACAACAAAACATATATATTTAAAGAACTTTCTGTTTGATATAAGATTGTAAGCATATATACTATTATTTATGAATATTTTTTTATTATTATTATTTGGGGGTTTTTCTAAAAAAGAAAAAAAAGAAAAAATTGCAATTAGTCCAAAGTATGCGTGAATTGTGTACTTTTAAATTTGAGTGTGAAACATTGCAGGAGGCAGCCCCAAAATGCACCAGAGTTGCTGGGTAAGCTGGGATAGGAGAATGTATAGGCACAATAAAAGAAAATACACTTTTCACATTAAAGTGATGTGTTTTAACAAAACAGTAAACATCCATCACAACTGAGTTGTAATTCAGGAATTCACATTATTAATAGAATATAATTAATTAAAATATAATTAATACGTTTGGCTGTTGGTATTTTCTAAGTAAACAAAATCAGTTTTTAATGCCTTTATTGTCATTGATTTATCATCTCATTTATACTTGAATGCTTGTTTACTTTGTGTGTTGTTTAGAGTTATCCACCACTTGTATTTATAATCACTTGAACATTCCATCATCTTAGGTGTAGTCAGCACTTTGCTTGACATTAGTTCAAATGTTTGGGATGTTCAGTACAGTAGGAAGTGTGTGCTGTGGTGTGTGTGTTATGCACTGAATTATGCTGAATGAATCTGAGGTATACATAATTGTATAGTGTGAAATTCCATCATGAGATTTTGTGATTCGTCAGCTAACAGAACCATATGAGACAAAAAAATAAAAAATAAAATTCACGTAAACAGTATCATCAGTTTTTAGCCCACTTAGAGATTTTATGTGGTCATAATTTTCAAGAATAAATTTGGGGGGATTGGGAGCTCAGCGAGTGTTGACACTGACTACCACTCCTGGAGTCGCAAGTTCGAATCAGGGTGTGCTGAGTGACTCCAGCCAGGTCTCATAAGCAATTAATTTGGCCCGGTTGCTAGGGAGGGTAGAGTCACATGGGGTAACCTTCTCATGGCTCGTGGTAAGTTGTGCATGGATTGCAGAGAGGGATTGCGGAGACTAGCATGAGCCTCCACATGCTGTGAGTCTCTGTGGTGTCATGCACAATGAGCTACGTGATATGATGTGCGGATTGACTGTCTCAGAAGTGGATGCAACTGAGACTTGTCCTCCGCCACCCGGATTGAGGTGAGTAACCATGCCACCACGAGGACATAGTAAGTTGTCGGAATTGGGCATTCCAAATTGGAGAGAAAAGGGGATAAAAATACTAAATAAAATAAATAAAGTTCTTGAAGGACTTGATTGTTAGTGTTCATTAAATGTCTGAGTTTAAAACAGATTTACTGCAAGTCATTAGCCTGAATTAGCATATGAAAGTAGCTATAAGTTGCTACTAAGTATTTTTTATTTGTCTGTGTACTGTATATTTGATGGGCTCTTTTGTAAGTCATTAGACTTACAGTTTCATCTTTTGCTTACACTTCTCTTTCATTCTGATCTAAAAGTTTTATGCACAGCAACAAACCAAGAGTTTATCTTACAAAAGTGCTTATGTTTTCGTGGATCATTTAAAACATTCTTCTAATGCTTAGCTGTAGAGCATTATTATTATACTGATGAAGTATACTTTATTTTTTGAATGTACACCAATAAATAGAGAACAATTAGACCAGGAACATGCATTAAGGAGGTAAATGGGGTCCATTTTGATTTCATGTTGACTTTAAGCTCCAGACAGAAAAGGGTTAAAACAGTATTGTGAGATACGTACTTGAGGTAGTTTTTCAAAAAGAGAGAGAAAGTGAGCTTTCTATAGGGAGAAATATAGAAATCTGCT